>NC_084550.2:60235000-60302500 GCF_033978685.3 Nerophis lumbriciformis | reverse complement strand
CAAAGAAGTTGGGAAAGGTGGCAATAAATACTGATAAAGTTGAGGAATGCTCATCAAACACTTATTTGGAACATCCCACAGGTGAACAGGCAAATTGGGAACAGGTGGGTGCCATGATTGGGTATAAAAGTAGATTCCATGAAATGCTCAGTCATTCACAAACAAGGATGGGGCGAGGGTCACCACTTTGTCAACAAATGCGTGAGTAAATTGTTGAACAGTTTAAGAAAAACCTTTCTCAACCAGCTATTGCAAGGAATTTAGGGATTTCACCATCTACGGTCCGTAATATCATCAAAGGGTTCAGAGAATCTGGAGAAATCACTGCACGTAAGCAGCTAAGCCTGTGACCTTCGATCCCTCAGGCTGTACTGCATCAACAAGCGACATCAGTGTGTAAAGGATATCACCACATGGGCTCAGGAACACTTCAGAAACCCACTGTCAGTAGCTACAGTTGGTCGCTACATCTGTAAGTGCAACTTAAAACTCTCCTATGCAAGGCGAAAACCGTTTATTAACAACACCCAGAAACGCCGTCGGCTTCGCTGGGCCTGAGCTCATCTAAGATGGACTGATACAAAGTGGAAAAGTGTTCTGTGGTCTGACGGTCAAATTGCTTTTGGAAACTGTGGACGTCGTGTCCTCCGGACCAAAGAGGAAAAGAACCATCCGGATTGTTATAGGCGCAAAGTTGAAAAGCCAGCATCTGTGATGGTATGTGGGGTGTATTAGTGCCCAAGACATGGGTAACTTACACATCTTGTGAAGGCGCCATTAATGCTGAAAGGTACATACAAGTTTTGGAGCAACATATGTTGCCATCCAAGCAACGTTACCATGGACGCCCCTGCTTATTTCAGCAAGACAATGCAAAGCCACGTGTTACATCAACGTGGCTTCATAGTAAAAGGGTGCGGGTACTAGACTGGCCTGCCTGTAGTCCAGACCTGTCTCCCATTGAAAATGTGTGGCGCATTATGAAGCCTAAAATAGCACAACGGAGACCCCCGGACTGTTGAACAACTTAAGCTGTACATCAAGCAAGAATGGGAAAGAATTCCACCTGAGAAGCTTCAAAAATGTGTCTCCTCAGTTCCCAAACGTTTACTGAGTGTTGTTAAAAGAAAAATTGATGTAACACAGTGGTGAACATGCCCTTTCCCAACTACTTTGGCACGTGTTGCAGCCATGAATTTCTAAGTTAATTATTATTTGCAAAAAAAAATTATGTTTATGAGTTTGAACATCAAATATCTTGTCTTTGTAGTGCATTCAATTGAATATGGGTTGAAAAGGATTAGCAAATCATTGTATTCCGTTTATATTTACATCTAACACTATTTCCCAACTCATATGGAAACAGGGTTTTACTTGTTTTAAGTGTTTTGGTCCTAAAAGATCTCAGTAAGATATTACAGCTTGTTGCTGAGATTTGATGACCTATATTGAGTAAAACATGCTTGAGACTAGAATATCAACTGTTGCAAAGCTGTGTCATCAACACTCACAAGTATAAAACTACTTTTTTAAAGTAATAATTTCTTACTTCAAGCATGAAAAAAAATCATGATGCCGAGCGCATATCATTATGTCAAGATAATGGCACTAGCATTTACTTCATTTAAGAATATTTTTCAACATATTGATCAAGAAGGTCTCATTTTTTTTCTACCAAGAAAAGTGCACTTGTTATTGAGAGGATATACTACTTATTTTAAGGTATTTTTGAATGAAATTAAACAATGGATGTCCGCTAACTTCTTGCAACTCAACGCCAACAAAACGGAAATGCTGATTATCGGTCCTGCTAAACACCGACATTTATTTAATAATACCACCTTAACATTTGACAACCAAACAATTACACAAGGCGAATCAGTAAAGAATCTGGGTATTATCTTCCACCCAACTCTCTCCTTTGAGTCACACATTAAGAGTGTTACTAAAACGGCCTTCTTTCATCTCCGTAATATCGCTAAAATTCGTTCTATTTTATCCACTAGCGACGCTGAGATCATTATTCATGCGTTCGTTACGTCTCGTCTCGACTACTGTAACGTTTTATTTTCGGGTCTCCCTATGTCTACCATTAAAAGATTACAGTTGGTACAAAATGCGGCTGCTAGACTTTTGACAAGAACAAGAAAGTTTGATCATATTACGCCTATACTGGCTCACCTGCACTGGCTTCCTGTGCACTTAAGATGTGACTTTAAGGTTTAACTACTTACCGGTACGTATAAAATACTATACGGTCTAGCTCCATCCTATCTTGTCGATTGTATTGTACCATATGTCCCGGCAAGAAATCTGCGTTCAAAGAACTCCGGCTTATTAGTGATTCCCAGAGCCCAAAAAAAGTCTGCGGGCTATAGAGCGTTTTCTATTGGGGCTCCAGTACTATGGAATGCCCTCCCGGTAACAGTTAGAGATGCTACCTCAGTAGAAGCATTTAAGTCCCATCTTAAAACTCATTTGTATACTCTAGCCTTTAAATAGACCCCCCTTTTAGACCAGTTGATCTGCCGTTTCTTTTCTTTTCTCCTCTGCTCCCCTCTTCCTTGTGGAGGGGGGTACAGGTCCAGTGGCCATGGATGAAGTGCTGGCTGTCCAGAGTCGGGACCCGGGGTGGACCGCTCGCCTGTGCATCGGCTGGGAACATCTCTGCGCTGCTGACCCGTCTCCGCTCGGGATGGTGTCCTGCTGGCCCCACTATGGACTGGACTCTTACTATTATGTTGGATCCACTATGGACTGGACTCTCACAATATTATGTCAGACCCACTCGACATCCATTGCATTCGGTCTCCCCTAGAGGGGGGAGGTTACCCACATATGCGGTCCTCTCCAAGGTTTCTCAAAGTCATTCACATCGACGTCCCACTGGGGTGAGTTTTTCCTTGCCCTTATGTGGGCTTTGTACCGAGGATGTCGTTGTGGCTTGTGCAGCCCTTTGAGACACTTGTGATTTAGGGCTATATAAATAAACATTGATTGATTGATTGATTGATTTTTGGGTTCTTTGAGGTTAGCTAATTTTACTTGTTTTGGAAAGTCTTGACAAGCCGAATTTTCTTGTTCTATTGGCAGATAATTTTGCTTAGTTCAAATAAAATACCCCTCATTTTTTTTCTTTTTTTTGAACACTGACTTTTTGCAGTGTAGAAGACTGTCGGGATAACAACTTCTCTTGATTTTGGATCTGGGATTTCCAAAATGTACCTTTTTCTTTGTGCATTTCTGCTCGTTATTTTCCTGCTTGTGGCTCAACTCCACCTGGACGCCATTACATTTTCCACGAGGGCAAAAAGGAGTCCGGATGCTTGTGTGTTTAAAAAAATTGCGCCGTTAAAAGGAACTTACAGTTATTATCGCGTTAACTTTGACGGCCCTAATAAAAACCCGATGCCACAGATTTTGTCTAACGAGTGAGACCGGGCTATGAGAATCCTTAGCGGCAGAGTGCCCTGCTATTCATGCACACAAGTGGCTTTAAACTTTTTTTTTTACCCGGTCCATGATGTCCAGCTCACAGCGAAGCCTCTGAATGGCGCTGCCAATCTTCAGCAGCTGGAGCCTCAGTGTGTCGTCTATGGGCAGACAGGCTGCCACTCTGTAGGAGAAGTCTGACAGTAACCAGACAGGAGGGGAGGAAGGAGAGAGGGACGACAAGGAGGAAGGACAGAGAACACGCACAACACAAACAAAGAGACAAATGGCGCGCGTGTGTGTGTGTGTGTGTGTCGGCCATCCACGTGCTATAAACAGAGCTGAAGCTAACCTATGGCGTTGGTCGGCAGAGAGTCATCCTTCAGATTCTCGTCCCACTCGTGCAGTTGTTTCTTTACTCTGTTCATGAGGGACTCCTGCAGGGACAGAAGAGACCCCCCCTCTCTGGTTTATATCCATATTCTAAGACATGCAGCAGGCGGGCACTTCTCACGGAGTCATAGAGGGCGTAGACCCACGGCGGCCATGGCGTCAGACCGGCACAGTGGAACTTCCTCTGTGAAGAACAGGAGACGAGCACAAATGTAATTAAACTACGTTCCTTCTCGGGAAGTGTTTTTCAACCACTGTGCCCCGGCACACTAAATATTGTCTGGTGTGTCGTGGGAAATGATGCAACTTCACCTAATTTAGTCCAAAAAATATTATTTGCAACTCAATAATTATAATCTGCAAATAATGTGCCGTTGCTTAGTGTCTGTGCTGTGTGGAGCTCGGCAGGGTAACCATGTAGTACTCCATATCAGTAGGTGGCAGCAGATAGTTCATTGCTTTGTAGAAGTCGGAACGCGTCAAGGATGGTTTGTCGTGATCCCAATATGCAAAGCACAGCGGGAGACGGCGTGCAGGTAAAAAAAGGTATGTAACGCTTAAACCAAAAATTAACAAAACAGAAAGGAAAAGGCAATGAAGCATAGGGATAGCTATGCAAAACGAAAGTAAAACCGAACTGGCTACAAAGTAAACAAAAACAGAATACTGGACGACAGCAAAGACTTACAGCATGTGGCGCATAGACGGCGTCCACAAAGTCATAGTCCCTAGGAGGAGTTCCTTAAAGTACCACCCCCTTTTTTTTTGCCGAAAAATGGCCAAACACCATCAGAGCAAAGTTTGGCGCCATACCACGCCCACATCTTAGGGTGTAGGAATAATTTGTTCTTAATTTATCACCGCCTATATGTGTAGTATCTGTCATTTTAACCCCGACTCATTTGGTCAAAGTCCTTAGGAGGAGTTCCTTAAAGTACGACCCCCTTTTTGTGCCGGAAAATGGCCAAAAACCATCGAAGCAAAGTTTGGCGCCATACCACGCCCACATCATAGGGCGTAGGAAAAAATTTGTTTTTAATTTATCACCGCCTATATGTGTAGTATCTGTCATTTTAACCCCGACTCATTTGGTCAAAGTCCCGAGGAGGACTTCGTTAAAGTACGACCCCCCTTTTTTTTGCCGAAAAATGGCCAAACACCATCGGAGCAAAGTTTGGCACCATACCACGCCCACATCATAGGGCGTAGGAAAAAATGTGTTCTTAATTTATCACCGCCTATATGTGTAGTATTTGTCATTTTAACCACGACTCATTTGGTCAAAGTCCCGAGGACGACTTCGTTAAAGTACGACCCCCCTTTTTTTTGCCGAAAAATGGCCAAAAACCATCGGAGCAAAGTTTGGCGCCATACCACACCCACATCTTAGGGCGTAGGAAAAATTGGTTCTTAATTTATCACCGCCTATATGTGTAGTATCTGTCATTTTAACCCCGACTCATTTGGTCAAAGTCCCGAGGAGGACTTCGTTAAAGTACGACCCCCCTTTTTTTGCCGAAAAATGGCCAAACACCATCGGAGCAAAGTTTGGCACCATACCACGCCCACATCATAGGGCGTAGGAAAAAATGTGTTCTTAATTTATCACCGCCTATATGTGTAGTATCTGTCATTTTAACCACGACTCATTTGGTCAAAGTCCCTACGAGGAGTTCCTTAAAGTACCACCCCCTTTTTGTGCCGAAAAATGGCCAAAAACCATCGGAGCAAAGTTTGGCGCCATACCACGCCCACATCTTAGGGCGTAGGAAAAATTTGTTCTTAATTTATCACAGCCTATATGTGTAGTATCTGTCATTTTAACACTGACTCATTTGGTCAAAGTCCCTAGGAGGAGTTCGTTAAAGTACAACCCCCTTTTTCTTTGCCGAAAAATGGCCAAAAACCATCGGAGCAAAGTTTGGCGCCATACCACGCCCCACATCTTAGGGTGTAGGAAAAATGTGTTCTTAATTTATCACCGCCTATATGTGTAGTATCTGTCATTGTAACCCCGACTCATTTGGTCAAAGTCCCTAGGAGGACTTCGTTAAAGTACGACCCCCCTTTTTTTTGCCGAAAAATGGCCAAACACCATCGGAGCAAAGTTTGGCACCATACCACGCCCACATCATAGGGCGTAGGAAAAAATGTGTTCTTAATTTATCACCGCCTATATGTGTAGTATCTGTCATTTTAACCACGACTCATTTGGTCAAAGTCCTTAGGAGGAGTTCCTTAAAGTACGACCCCCTTTTTGTGCCGAAAAATGGCCAAAAACCATCGGAGCAAAGTTTGGCGCCATACCACACCCACATTTTAGGGCGTAGGAAGAATGTTTTCGCAATTTATCCCCGCCTATATGTGTAGTATCTGTTATTTTAACCCCGATTCATTTGGTCAAAGTCTCTAGGAGGAGTTCCTGAAAGTAAGACCCCCTTTTTTTGCCCAAAAATGGCCAAAAACCATCGGAGCAAAGTTTGGCGCCATACCACACCCACATCTTAGAGTGTCGGAAAAATGTGTTCTTAATTAATCACCGCCTATATGTGTAGTATCTGTCATTTTAACCCCAACTCATTTGGTCAAAGTCCCTAGGAGGAGTTCGTTAAAGTACAACCCTCTTTTTTTGCCGAAAAATGGCCAAAGACCATCGGAGCAAAGTTTGGCGCCATACCACGGCCACATCTTAAGGTGTAGGAAAATTTTGTTCTTAATTTATCACCGCCTATATGTGTAGTATCTGTCATTTTAACTTCGACTCATTTGGTCATAGTCCCTAGGAGGAGTTCCTTAGGTCCGGTGGCCATGGATGAAGTGCTGGCTGTCCAGAGTCGGGACCCGGGGTGGACCGCTCGCCTGTGCATCGGCTGGGAACATCTCTACGCTGCTGACCCGTCTCCGCTCGGGATGGTGTCCTGCTGGCCCCACTATGGACTGGACTCTTACTATTATGTTGGATCCACTATGGACTGGACTCTCACAATATTATGTCAGACCCACTCGACATCCATTGCTTTCGGTCTCCCCTAGAGGGGGGGGGTTACCCACATATGGCCAAAAACCATCGGAGCAAAGTTTGGCGCCATACCACGCCCACATCTTAGGGCGTAGGAAAAAATGTGTTCTTAATTTATCACGGCCTATATGTGTAGTATCTGTCATTTTAACCACGACTCATTTGGTCAAAGTCCCTAGGAGGACTTCGTTAAAGTACGACCCCCCTTTTTTTTGCCCAAAAATGGCCAAAAATCATCGGAGCAAAGTTTGGCACCATACCACACACACATCTTCGGGCGTAGAAAAATGTGTTCTTAATTTATCACCGCCTATATGTGTAGTATCTGTCATTTTAACCCCAACTCATTTGGTCAAAGTCTCTAGGAGGAGTTCGTTAAAGTACAACCCCCTTTTTTTTGCGGAAAAATGGCCAAAAACCATCGGAGCAAAGTTTGGCGCCATACCACGCCTACATCTTAGGGCATAGGAAAAATGTTTTCGCAATTTATCATCGCCTATATGTGTAGTATCTGTTATTTTAACCCCGATTCATTTGGTCAAAGTCTCTAGGAGGAGTTCGTTAAAGTACAACCCCCTTTTTTTTGCGGAAAAATGGCCAAAAACCATCGGAGCAAAGTTTGGCGCCATACCACGCCTACATCTTAGGGCATAGGAAAAATGTTTTCGCAATTTATCACCGCCTATATATGTGTAGTATCTGTTATTTTAACCCCGACTCATTTGGTCAAAGTCCCTAGGAGGAGTTCGTTAAAGTACAACCCCCTTTTTTTTGCCGGAAAATGGCCAAAAACCATCGGAGCAAAGTTTGGCGCCATACCACGCCCCACATCTTAGGGTGTAGGAAAATTTTGTTCTTAATTTATCACCGCCTATATGTGTAGTATCTGTCATTTTAACCACGACTCATTTGGTCAAAGTCCTTAGGAGGAGTTCCTTAAAGTACGACCCCCTTTTTGTGCCGAAAAATGGCCAAAAACCATCGGAGCAAAGTTTGGCGCCATACCACGCCCACATGATAGGGCGTAGGAAAAATGTGTTCTTAATTTATCACCGCCTATATGTGTAGTATCTGTCATTTTAACCCCAACTCATTTGGTCAAAGTCCCTAGGAGGAGTTCGTTAAAGTACAACCCTCTTTTTTTTGCCGAAAAATGGCCAAAGACCATCGGAGCAAAGTTTGGCGCCATACCACGCCCACATCTTAGGGTGTAGGAAAATTTTGTTCTTAATTTATCACCGCCTATATGTGTAGTATCTGTCATTTTGACTTCGACTCATTTGGTCATAGTCCCTAGGAGGAGTTCCTTAAAGTACGACCTCCTTTGTTTGCCGAAAAATGGCCAAAAACCATCGGAGCAAAGTTTGGCGCCATACCACGCCCACATCTTAGGGCGTAGGAAAAATGTTTTCTCAATTTATCACTGCCTATATGTGTAGTATCTGTTATTTTAACCCCGACTTATTTGGTCAAAGTCTCTAGGAGGAGTTCATGAAAGTACGACCCCCTTTTTTTGCCCAAATATGGCCAAAAACCATCGGAGCAAAGTTTGGCGCCATACCACGCCCACATCTTAGGGTGTTGGAAAAATTTGTTCTTAATTTATCACCGCCTATATGTGTAGTATCTGTCATTTTAACCCCGACGCAATTGGTGAAGGTCCCTAGGAAGAGTTCATTAAAGTACGACCCTCTTTTTTTTACCGAAAAATTGCCAAAAACCATCGGAGCAAAGTTTGGCGCCATACCACGCCCACATCATAGGGCGTAGGAAAAAATGGGTTCTTAATTTATCACCACCTATATGTGTAGTATCTGTCATTTTAACCCCGACTCATTTGGTCAAAGTCCCGAGGAGGACTTCGTTAAAGTACGACCCCCCTTTTTTTTGCCGAAAAATGGCCAAACACCATCAGAGCAAAGTTTGGCGCCATACCACGCCCACATCTTAGGGCGTAGGAAAAAATGTGTTCTTAATTTATCACCGCCTATATGTGTAGTATCTGTCATTTTAACCCCGACTAATTTGGTCAAAGTCCCTAGGAGGACTTCGTTAAAGTACGACCCCCCTTTCTTTTGCAGAAAAATGGCCAAAAACCATCGGAGCAAAGTTTGGCGCCATACCACGCCCACATCTTAGGGCGTAGGAAAAATGTTTTCTCAATTCATCACCGCCTATATGTGTAGTATCTGTTATTTTAACCCCGACTCATTTTGTCAAAGTCCCTAGGAGGAGTTCCTGAAAGTACGACCCCTTTTTTTTTGCCCAAAAATGGCCAAAAACCATCGGAGCAAAGTTTGGTGCCATACCACGCCCACATCTTAGGGCGTAGGAAAAATGTGTTCTTAATTTATCACCGCCTATATGTGTAGTATCTGTCATTGTAACCCCGACTCATTTGGTCAAAGTCCCTAGGAGGACTTTGTTAAAGTACGACCCCCTTTTTTTTTGCCGAAAAATGGCCAAACACCATCGGAGCAAAGTTTGGCGCCATACCACGCCCACATCATAGGGCGTAGGACAAAATGTGTTCTTAATTTATCACCGCCTATATGTGTAGTATCTGTCATTTTAACCACGACTCATTTGGTCAAAGTCCTTAGGAGGAGTTCCTTAAAGTACGACCCCCTTTTTGTGCCGAAAAATGGCCAAAAACCATCGGAGCAAAGTTTGGCGCCATACCACGCCCACATCTTAGGGCGTAGGAAAAATGTTTTCTCAATTCATCACCGCCTATATGTGTAGTATCTGTTATTTTAACCCCGACTCATTTTGTCAAAGTCCCTAGGAGGAGTTCCTGAAAGTACGACCCCTTTTTTTTTGCCCAAAAATGGCCAAAAACCATCGGAGCAAAGTTTGGTGCCATACCACGCCCACATCTTAGGGCGTAGGAAAAATGTGTTCTTAATTTATCACCGCTTATATGTGTAGTATCTGTCATTTTAACCCTGACTCATTTGGTCAAAGTCTCTAGGAGTAGTTTGACATGTACTTCGGTATCAGGGAGGTGTAGCGGATTTTATAGACTAGGCTCAGTGCAAGTTGTTTTACTCTGTCCTCCACTCTGAGCCAGCCCACTTTGGAGAAGTGGGTAGGAGTGAGGTGGGATCTGGAGTGGAGGTCTAGAAGTAATCTGACTAGCTTGTTCAAGGATGTTTGGAGTTTAGATTTGAGGGTTTTGGAGGTGCTAGGGTACCAGGAGGTGAAGACGAAAACCAAGACACCCGACTTCCTGTTAGTTTTCAGGCATGGGTTCCTGGGCATGGGTCGACGTCTCCTGCGATTTTCGTTTCGAAACATGAAACTAGTAAGTGGGACTAATTCTAAAGGTGGTGCTAGAGAGACACATTTTTGAAATGTCATGTTCGGGAACCCCTAAATAATTTTTTTTTGCCATAATTGACACGCCTGCAACCTATGGGGACTTTTTGTCCATGTTCAGGGCCTCAAAAAGGTGCCCAAACATATAGAAGAAAAAACGGGTTCTTGTGGAGCTCGGCATTGCCCCTGCCCTAATTAAAGAAAATAATCATAATAATCATAATAGTGCGCATGTTCCAGAGTTGTGTGGAAAAAGTCACCTGTCGGTAGTTGTTCCACCAGCATTGGGCCTGCTTGCAGCTCTGAGTGAGGGGCCTGGAGGAAGGGTGCGTGAGGAGCCTGGAGAGGGCCGTGAGCTGCACAGCAGACAGGGGATCGGCAAGGACGCGTTCTGGAAGGATCTGGACTTTGGCCTGTCGGATCCTGAAGGGCCAAACACAAGTAGCACAATGCACTTTGACAAAATGGTTCATCATCTCGAGACTTGCGATATGGACTAAAATCTATATTGCTTTGTTATCTGTAATACTTCAAATTTTAGATGTCATTGAATGATTCAGGCACGCGTGCACCCTTTGAGAAAACAAGAGAAAAACTGACGACAACAAAAAAAAAAGTAAAAATTTACGAACTGCAGCCATGCAAGGCCCGAAAGAATATTTTGAAAATCAAGACTACATTTCCTGCAATTGGGTTCATTTGTACTTTATATATTATCTTTAGATTTATTCTCATTTACCAACCTATTTTTGACACTTACAGTCATGGTCAAAAGTTTACATACACTTGTAAAGAACATAATGTAATGCCCAGGCCCAGAGCATAATACTACCACCCCCATGCTTGACAGTAGGTATGGTGTTCCTGGGATTAATGGCCTCACCTTTTCTCCTCCAAACATATTGTTGGGTATTGTGGCCAAACAGCTCAATTTTTGTTTCTTCTGACATCACATGGACAAAGATAAGACCTTCTGGAGGAAAGTTCTGTGGTCAGATGAAACAAAAATGGAGCTGTTTGGCCACAATACCCAGCAATATGCTTGGAGGAGAAAAGGTGAGGTATTTAATCCCAGGAACACCATGCCCACCGTCAAGCATGGTGGTGGTAGTATTATGTTCTGGGCCTGTTTTGCTGCCAATGGAACTGCTGCTTTACAGAGGGTAAATGGGACAATGAAAAAGGAGGATTACCTCCAAATTCTTCAGGACAAGCTAATATCATCAGCCCGGAGGTTGGGTCTTGGGCGCAGTTGGGTGTTCCAACAGGACAATGACACACGTCAAAAGTGGTAAAGGAATGGCTAAATCAGGCTAGAATTAATGTTTTAGAATGGCCTTCCCAAAGTCCTGACGTGTGGACAATGCTGAAGAAACAAGTCCATGTCAGAAAACCAACACATTTACCTGAACTGCACCAATTTTGTCAAGAGGAGTGGTCAAAAATTCAAGCAGAATCTTGTGGATGGCTACCAAAAGTGCCTTATTGCAGGTAAACTTGCCAAGGGACATGTAAGCAAATCCCATTTGCTCACATTTTCAGTAGACCCATAATAAATTCATGAAAGAAGCAAACTTCATGAATGTTTTTTGTGACCAACAAGTATGTGCTCCAATCACTCTATCACAAAAAAACAAGAGTTGTAGAAATGATTAGAAACTCAAGACAGCCATGACATGATGTTCTTTACAAGTGTATGTACACTTTTGACCACGACTGTACATGTCATGTTTTACCACAGGATTATTAGTTTTTTTAGTAGATCGTTTACTAACATTATTATCATTGAAAATGTAATGTAAAATTATATAACATGTACAAACCCCGTTTCCATATGAGTTGGGAAATTGTGTTAGATGTAAATATAAACGGAATACAATGGTTTGCAAATCCTTTTCAAACCATATTCAATTGAATGCACTACAAAAACAACATATTTGATGTTCAAACTCATAAACTTTTTTTTTTTTTTTGCAAATAATAATTAACTTAGAATTTCATGGCTGCAACACGTGCCAAAGTAGTTGGGAAAGGGCATGTTCACTACTGTGTTACATGGCCTTTCCTTTTAACAACACTCAGTAAACGTTTGGGAACTGAGGAGATACATTTTTAAGCTTGATGTACAGCTTAAGTTGTTCAACAGTCCGGGGGTCTCCGTTGTGCTATTTTAGGCTTCATAATGCGCCACACATTTTCAATGGGAGACAGGTCTGGACTACAGGCAGGCCAGTCTAGTACCCGCACTCTTTTACTATGAAGCCACGTTGATGTAACACGTGGCTTGGCATTGTCTTGCTGAAATAAGCAGGGGCGTCATGGTGACGTTGCTTGGATGGCAACATATGTTGCTCCAAAACCTGTATGTACCTTTCAGCATTAATGGCGCCTTCACAGATGTGTAAGTTACCCATGTCTTGGGCACTAATACACCCCCATACCATCACACATGCTGGCTTTTCAACTTTGCGCCTATAACAATCCGGATGGTTCTTTTCCTCTTTGGTCCGGAGGACACGACGTCCACCGTTTCCAAAAACAATTTGAAATGTGGACTCGTCAGACCACAGAACACTTTTCATTTTTGTATCAGTCCATCTTAGATGAGCTCAGGCCCAGCAAAGCCGACGGCGTTTCTGGGTGTTGTTTATAAACGGTTTTCGCCTTGCATAGGAGAGTTTTAACTTGCACTTACAGATGTAGCGACCAACTGTAGTTACTGACAGTGGGTTTCTGAAGTGTTCCTGAGCCCATGTGGTGATATCCTTTACACACTGATGTCGCTTGTTGATGCAGTACAGCCTGAGGAATCGAAGGTCACGGGCTTAGCTGCTTACGTGCAGTGATTTCTCCAGATTCTCTGAACCCTTTGATGATATTACGGACCGTAGATGGTGAAATCCCTAAATTCCTTGCAATAGCTGGTTGAGAAAGGTTTTTCTTAAACTGTTCAACAATTTGCTCACGCATTTGTTGACAAAGTGGTGACCCTCGCCCCATCCTTGTTTGTGAATGACTGAGCATTTCATGGAATCTACTTTTATACCTAATCATGGCACCCACCTGTTCCTAATTTGCTGTTCACCTGTGGGATGTTCCAAATAAGTGTTTGATGAGCATTCCTCAACTTTATCAGTATTTATTGCCACCTTTCCCAACTTCTTTGTCACGTGTTGCTGGCATCAAATTCTAAAGTTAATGATTATTTGCAACAAAAAAAAAAAGTTGATCAGTTTGAACATCAAATATGTTGTCTTTGTAGCATATTCAACTGAATATGGGTTGAAAAAGATTTGCAAATCATTGTATTCCGTTTATATTTACATCTAACACAATTTCCCAACTCATATGGAAACGGGGTTTGTATGCAAAGAACTTAGAAAACGTTTACCATTTGGCAACTCTGTCCTGTAGCCACGCCCCCTTCGGCAATATATGTTGTTACTTTTGTTAACATCTGTTACGTCACAAATATACCTTTTTGGCTACTAATAAATTCTCTACAGCTACAACTGGTTCGGAACTAACTGTATTCAGATTGTAATCATCCAACTATGATTAGCAGCAGAGTAGAAAGCAGTCAACTTAGTGAGGCGTTTAGGCAAGAGGAACAGCCTAAACCTACTACCTGCTACCTACTCAGTGGCCTAGTGGTTAGAGTGTCTGCCCTGAGATCGGTAGGTCGTGAGTTCAAACCCCGGCTGAGTCATACCAAAGACTATAAAAATGGGACCCGTTACCTCCCTGCTTGGCACTCAGCATCAAGGGGTGGAAAAAATGCTCACTGCTCCCCTCACCTCACAGGGGGTGATCAAGGGTGATGGGTCAAATGCAGAGAATAATTTCGCCACACCTAGTGTGTGTGTTTGTGTGACAATCATTGGTACTTTAACAAGCATATGCGGCTGAGGCGAGCGTTCAACACATTTTGTTTACATCCTATTTTATTTATATTTCATTAAAAAACACAGAAGTGATATTTTAGACGCGAAAGTGAAGGTTTAAAAAAACAGATTTCTCATGCCTGATGATTACATTTTTGATCGTAATTATAATCAGGCAAAAACACATTGGCGGTGTAGCAATATTTTATTATTTTCTTTTAATACATAAAACATTTTCTGCAAAATATAGTCACCAGTGTAAAATAAATAAACATGAGCAAAAAGTACCATTGGCTCTGATTTAAATATTTTATATATATTTTTTTGTGTTCAAGGACTAGGGTTGTACAGTATACCGGTATTAGTATAGTACCGCAATACTAATGAATCATATCTGGTACTACACCGCCTCTAAAAAGTACCGGTCCCCATTTTTACAGCTTGTCCTATATAATTTGGACAAAATAATAGAACAAGAAATGACAATATGTTACTGCGTACGTCAGCAGACTAATTAGGAGCCTTTGTTTGTTTACTTACTACTAAAAGACAAGTTGTCTTTTGTTTGTTTACTTACTAATCGGCTTCTTGACTGCACTTAAATGTGGAATATATGTAAAATATATTTATATTATTCATATATTTTATATTATATATATTATATTATTTATTGTTGTCTATTGTGAGCGAACTGTGGTGCTGAATTTCCCCCAGGGACCAATAAAGTACTTTCTATTCTATTCTAATAAAAGACAAGTTGTCCTTTGTTTGCTTACTTACTACTAAAAGACAAGTTGTCTAGTATGTTCACTATTTTATTTAAGGACAAAAGTGTTCTTCGATTGCAATAAGAAACATATGTTTAATGTACCCAAAGATTTTTTGTTAAAATAAAGCCAATAATGCCATTTTTTGTGGTCCCCTTTATTCAGAAAAGTACCGAAAAGTATTGAAATACATTTTGGTACCGGTACAAAAATCTTAGTATTAAAACAACCCTACTTTGGATGTACTCACAATGTTTTAGGCCAGGGGTCGGCAACCTTTACCAGTCAAAGAGCCATTTTGACCAGTTTCACAAATTATAGAAAACAATGGGAGCCGCAAAATTTTTTGGAAATTTTAAATGAAATAACACTGCATACAAAGTTTTTTTTTTGCTTTGTGCTATGTATAATCCAGGGGTCTCAGTCACGCTGCCCACACCTTTATATGGAATTTGAAAGCTGGTACGGCACGCGGGTTTTAAATGAATGGCACTTGTCAGCGTCATGCGTGCCGTGATGGTACAGCAAACAGCACCCACTACAACCAGCGTGCCTGATCAGCCACACTTTGTATGGGGCTTCCGCTTGCTCACGTAGGTGACAGCAAGGCATACTTGGTCAACAACCACACAGGTTACACTGACGGTGGCGGTATAAAAAAAACTTTAACACTCTTACTAATAATGCGCCACACTGTGAACCCACACCAAACAAGAATGACAAACACATTTCGGGAGAACATCTGCACCGTAACACAGCATAAACACAACAGGACAAATACCCAGAATCCCATGCAGCCCTAACTCTTCCGGGATACATTATACACCCCCCCCCCGCTACCAAACCCCGCCCACCTCAACCGACGCACAGAGAAGGGGGGGGGGGGGGGGGGGGGGGTTTGATGTGTGAGGGAGCAGGGTTGGGGTGGGGCCGGGGTTTGGTGGTAGCAGGGGTGTATAATGTAGCCCGGAAGAGTCAGGGCTGCATGGGATTCTGGGTGTTTGTTCTGTTGTGTTTATGTTGTGTTAAGGTGCAGATGTTCTCCCGAAATGTGTTTGTCATTCCTGTTTGGGTTTGGTTCAAAGTGTGGCGCATTATTAGTAAGAGTATTAAAGTTGTTTTATATGGTCACCGTCAGTGTAACCTGTGTGGCTGTTGACCAAGTATGCCTTGCTGTCACGTACGTGTGCAAGCAGAAGATGTATATTGTATAACAAGTGTTAGGCTGGCACGCTGTTAATACAGATTGTAGAGGACGCCAAATGTTGTACCATCATGGCACGCCCTTATTATACCTGTAAAGGTGAAAATCGGTGAATATTAATCCCGGGAGTTTTCTGCAAGAGGCACTGAAATCCGGAAGTCTCACGGCAAAATTGGGGGGTTCAGCAAGTAAGCTGCTGAGCCGCATCAGAGTGATCAAAGAGCCGCATGCGGCTACGGAGCCGCGGGTTGCCGACCCCTGTTTTAGGCAATGCCAACTTACCCATCGGCTTGAGTTCTAATCTCGTGCACTTTGAATCTCTGCCTTCCTACGGCTTTCACTTTGACCGTCTCGATGCCGTACTCCTGCTCCTCCCGGTATGCGTAGATTTCTGCCGTCGTTCCGAACTCCGCATCCGGTTCGCCAGCGTCACTGGAAAAACAACAACAGCCTTCATACTTCACTTACTTGTCGGCGGACTTGCAACCGTGCGTGTCTGGACGAGTCTGAGCAGGAGATGTCAGAAGTAAAGTGGCGCCGACTCGAGCTGCAGCTATAGAATATTTTAATAATCGAGTATTATATCGAATGGTTAATAATCGAGTAATCGAATAAATCATATTTTTGCTTAAATAAGGTTTGATTATACATGTTAAGCTGTGCCCTCAATTATTGCGTTTGGCCTAATTGTCTTATTTCCTACACGCATGTTTTTATTATTGAAGGCTGACATGCACAGCTGAAATGCGTCCGTGGTTGATTTGTGCTAATAAAAACAGATGCGCTCACAGCCCTATGTGCTGTGTGGCGTGACCGCATAAACAAAGTTCTTGTCTCTCGTGCGTTTTTGAACGGTGCCGTTTAAACGTTGGTTTCTCCACGCAAATCCGCTGAACTGTTTTCAACTGGAAATAAAACAACATAAAAAGACAAGTGGGTGCAAGTGCAAGCTATCCAAGTAGCATGTGGTTTGCATGACTTGAATAACCCGAATTGCACGACTACTTTCGCGGGTTTACTAATGAAAAGGCTAATTGAACACGACAGCTCGGATAGCGTTGTTAGTTTCCAACACCTTTTGGCAGCATTTGTTGACTTTGCGGGAGTGAGAGAACACATCCTGGTTATCATAATGAATAACATTTATTTTTCTAACACAACTTTTGCGTTTACATTTCATAATAGATGACTGGGGCGGTATAGCTCGGGTGGTAGAGTGGCCGTGCCAGCAACTTGAGGGTTGCAGGTTCGATCCCCGCTTCTGCCATCCTCGTCACTGCCGTTGTGTCCTTGGGCAAGACACTTTACCCACCTGCTCCCAGTGGCACCCACACTGGTTTAAATGTAACTTAGATATTGGGTTTCACTATGTAAAGCGCTTTGAGTCACTAGAGAAAAGCTAGTCTCCGGACGTCCCTCAAATCGGATGCTTTCTCGAGCAGGAGTGTCAAACTCAAATACAGAGTGGTCCAAAATTTAAAAGTGAACAAAGCTGCGGGCCAAGGTTGAACAAATTAACCTTTTAATAGGGACCCAAACAAGTTTTGCATTGAATATTGAACAAGCAAGGCTTATATAACTTTATAGTGACATGCAATATCGAGTTTCAAATAATAATAATAATAATTAAAAAATATCAATGGCATATCAAATACAATTTAAATAGAAATTGAATGCCTCTTTTCTATTTGCAGCCTTCTGAGGTAAATATCAACATTAACTTTTTCCACAGGCTAATACATTTTAAAATGAAATAACAATGAATAAACCAACCATTCAGGACTAATCTGATGTGCCCAAGCCAGTTACCTGCCATCTTTTCTTGGATGCTAGTTCATTAATGTTGAGGCTCAGGCTTTGAGCTGAGGCAACCTTCATTATCGAACGAAGGTGTTCATCAGTCATTACATCTCGTAGTCCGCCCGGACCACAGTCTTGGGGGCGTGCCTTAAAGGCACTGCCTTTAACGTCGACTACAAGCTGTCGTCACGTCTGCTTTTCATCCATTCTAACAACGTGCCGGCCTGATCACAAAATATGTGTGGCGTCTGTATGCACAAACATGTGAATGCAATGCATACTTAATCAATAGCGATACAGGTTACACGGAGGGTGCCCGTATAAACAACTTTTACACTGTTAGAAATATACACCACACTGTGTGAATCCACACCAAACAAGAATGACAAACACATTTTGGGAGAACATCCGCACCGTAACACAGCACTAACCCCCACCACACACACACACACACACACCTTGCAGCGTCCCGGAAGAGTTAGTGCTGCAAAGGGTTCTGGGTATTTGTTCTGTTGTGTTTATGTTGTGTTACTGTGCGGATGTTCTCCCAAAATATGTTTGTCATTCTTGTTTGGTGTGGATTCACAGTGTGGCGTATATTTCTAACAGTGTAAAAGTTGTTATACGGGCACCCTCAGTGTAACCTGTATCGTGTGTGCGTGTGCAGAAGCCGCACATATTACCGTATATGCCTGGGCCAGCACTCGTTGGACTGGGTGAAAAGCGGACGTGACTATTATTGGGAGGGGCACTGAAATTGGGAGTCTCCTGGGAGGGTTGGCAAGTATGAGAATTGGGAAGTATGAGAATTAGCGGTGAATCGGCGGGCCAGCTCCAGTGTTAATTTGATATCGCCTCAAGGGCCAAGTGAAATTACACGGCGGCCCAAATCTGGCCAGAGTTTGACACCCATGTGCTAGAGCATCGAACTTGTGCTATTGTGGTATGCGAGCTTCACTTTGCAATGTTTGCATACTACTGCGTTTTCCTTCCATTTTAGCGAGAAGTGTTCCCACACCATAGACAACTTTTGTCGCTTCTTAATTGCCTCGTTTTGCTATGGCTCTTGTCCACTGCTTTCTGCGGCGTCTGCCATTGCGAGTTATGTCGGCGAAAAAGTTTTCTAAACTCAAGCGTATTTAAAAGAGCGGTGTTGTGCAGTGCAGGGGGCGTGTGGTCTGTGGCGTAAACACGCTGTGCAACACCTACACTGCAAAAATCTAAGTAAGATGAAATATCTCAAATAAGGGTGATATTTGCTTATTTTCTGTCTGATAAGATAATTATTCTCACTAAGCAGATTTAATGTTAGTGTTTTACTTGTTTTAAGGGTTTTGGTCCTAAATGATCTCAGTAAGATATTACAGCTTGTTGCTGAGATTTGATGACCTATATTGAGTAAAACATGCTTGAAACTAGAATATCAACTGTTGCAAAGCTGTGTCATCAACACTCACAAGTATAAAACTACTTTTTTAAAGCAACAATTTCTTATTTCAAGCATGAAAAAAAATTCATGACTTTGACACAATTGTGTCTCATAATTAAAACAGATGACAGCCAAATGGACTTTGCTGTTTTGTTTTCAATGAAACAAGAGAAAATAAGTACCGGTACTCATATAGTAGTACAGTTGTTATTAGAGATTAGGGCTGGGCGATAAAACAATAACAATATATATCGCGATAGACATGTGATCAATATCAATAGAAAATGGGGTCGATAGAACGTTCGATAATTTCACTGAGTTCTGTTAGAAAAAAATAGGAAGAAATGCCGAGTCGGAACCGCACGGCATTCTGGGGGTGTAGGCAGAGGAAGGCCTTTGGCCTCTCAACCTATCACGGCCGAGCCTGAACCGCAAGGCATTCTGGGAAATGCTAACAGGAAGAAAAAAAAAAAAAAAAAGCAACAACGGCGAGCTGACGACAAGGAGTGAAACAAAACGGGAATATGAGTGCGGCAGCACGAGAGGAAATTGTAAATAAAAAAGGAAACGTCACGTCACCAGTTTGGCAGTATTTTGGATTTTTTAACTCCGATACGAATCAGAG
The DNA here is from genome assembly GCF_033978685.3 of Nerophis lumbriciformis. Classification (NCBI taxonomy): domain Eukaryota; kingdom Metazoa; phylum Chordata; class Actinopteri; order Syngnathiformes; family Syngnathidae; genus Nerophis; species Nerophis lumbriciformis. The sequence continues at coordinate 60,282,626 of NC_084550.2, read as the reverse complement.
TAATACTGTCTGCAAACTTTGCAGGGTCGTCGTCCCGACCAAGTCTGGGAACACGACAAACTTATTTTACCACCTGAGCCGCTCTCACTCGCTGTATCAAACAGCCACAACCATCTACATCAGCCGGTGCAAGTGGAACAGCACCGAAGCGGCAACAACAGACCACCATCGAGAGGTACTCGGCAGCAGTGCCATACGACAAAAATTCAAAACGTTATAAAGAAATAACGGATGCAGTGGTGGATCAATTAGCAAAGGACATGCTACCTACTTATATTTAAAATAAAAGTATTTAAATTCAGCCTTTTTTCTCCTGGTCTTTATTTAGAATAGTTTTTTGTTTTTTTTAATCAATAATTATCGATATCGACTGATATGAAACACTTATATCGTGATACATTTTTTAGTCATATCGCCCAGCCCTATTAGAGATGTCCGATAATGGCTTTTTTGCCGATATCCGATATTGTCCAACTCTTAATTACCGATTCCGATATCAACCGATACCGATATATACAGTCATGGAATTAACACATTATTATGCCTAATTTTGTTGTGATGCCCCGCTGGATGCATTCAACAATGTAACAAGGTTTTCCAAAATAAATCAACTCAAGTTATGGAAAAAAAAAATGCCAACATGACACTGCCATATTTATTATTGAAGTCACAAAGTGCATTTTTTTTTTTTAACATGCCTCAAAATAGCAGCTTGGAATTTGGGACATGCTCTCCCTGAGAGAGCATGAGGATGTTGAGGTGGGTGGGGTTGAGGTGGGGGGGTAGAGGGGGGTGTATATTGTAGCGTCCCGGAAGAGTTAGTTCTGCAAGGGGTTCTGGGTATTTGTTCCGTTGTGTTTATGTTGTGTTACGGTGCGGATGTTCTCCCGAAATGTGTTTGTCATTCTTGTTTGGTGTGGGTTCACAGTGTGGCGCATATTTGTAGCAGTGTTAAAGTTGTTTATACGGCCACCCTCACTGTGACCTGTATGGCTGTTGACTAAGTATGCCTTGCATTCACTTGTGTGTGTGAAAAGCCGTAGATATTATGTGACTGGGCCGGCATGCAAAGGCAGCGCCTTTAAGGTTTATTGGCGCTCTGTACTTCTCCCTACGTCCGTGTACACAGCGGCCTTTTAAAAAGTCATACATTTTACTTATTTAAACCGATACCGATAATTTCCGATATTACATTTTAAAGCATTTATCGGCCGATATTATCGGACATCTCTAGTTGTTATTAGTGAGAATATACTTATTTTAAGGTATTTTTGGGTTCATTGAGGATAGATCATTTTACTTGTTTTGGAAAGTCTTGACAAGCCAAATTTTCTTGTTCTATTGGCAGATAATTTTGCTTAGTTCAAATAAAATACCCCTCATTTTTGTATTTTTTTCTTCTTCTTTTTGAACACTGACTTTCTGCGGTGTAAACAGTCCGTGCGAAACGTGAGCTTTGACTACCGTTTATTAAACGAGGCAAAATGCCGTCAAAAAAATAAAAATGACCGACACCTCGAGGCAGCGAAATTTCCTCGGATGTATTTTGTAATCGAATTACTCGAGGAATCGTTTCAGCTCTAGCTCCGACGCAATGTTATCGGCATGGTACCTGTGTGCGAGTACAGCGAACGTCCGGTCCTTCTGTATCACACTCCTCATCATGCTGACTTCCTGCGGCCTGAAGAGCTGCAGGGGAAGAGTCTGTCCTGGCACCAGCATCACAGCCGTGTGCGGCAACACGGGGATGGTCTGGCAACTGTCATCGTCGTGGACCGTGCGCCCGTGGAACTCCTCCATGTCTGAACCCAGGTACTACACACACGGATCAGATGTGTTTTGTTGACAGGGGCAAAGACTCAAACTCCACATGTGATCCAAAGGCCCATAACAAACATGGATAACCTGCCCCTGCCCAGGACTCCAACCCGTATTGTCAGGCTGTTAGTCCAGCGCAAACTCTTTGGGTATCAGAGAATGACTTTTGACAAGAACAAGAAAGTTTGATCATATTACGCCTATACTGGCTCACCTGCACTGGCTTCCTGTGCACTTAAGACGTGACTTTAAGGTTTTACTACTTACGTATAAAATACTACACGGTCTAGCTCCATCCTATCTTGCTGATTGTATTGTACCATATGTACCGGCAAGAAATCTGCGTTCAAAGAACTCCGGCTTATTAGTGATTCCCAGGGCTCAAAAAAAGTCTGCGGACTATAGAGCGTTTTCTATTGGGGCTCCAGTACTCTGGAATGCCCTCCCGGTAACAGTTAGAGATGCTACCTCAGTAGAAGCATTTAAGTCCCATCTTAAAACTCATTTGTATACTCTAGCCTTTAAATAGACCCCTTATAGACCAGTTGATCTGCCGTTTCTTTTCTGCTCTGCCCCCCTCTCCCTTGTGGAGGGGGAGGCACAGGTTCGGTGGCCACGGATGAAGCGCTGGCTGTCCAGGGTCGGGACCCGGGGTGGACCACTTGTATGTGCATTGGTTGGGGACATCTCTGCGCTGCTGACCTGTCTCCTGCTGGCCCCACTATGGACTGGACTCTCACTATTATGTTAGATCCACTATGGACTAGACTCTCACACTATTATGTTAGATCCACCATGGGCTGGAGTCACACTATTATGTTAGATCCACTATGGACTGGACTCTCACACTATTACCGTAAGTTAAATCCACTATGGACTGGACTCTCACACTATTATGTTAGATCCACCATGGGCTGGACTCACACTATTATGTTAGATCCACTATGGACTGGACTCTCACACTATTACCGTAAGTTAAATCCACTATGGACTGGACTCTCACACTATTATGTTAGATCCACTATGGGCTGGACTCTCACTATTATGTTAGAACCACTATGGACAGGACTCTCACACTATTATGTTAGATCCACTATGGACTGGACTCTCACACTATTATGTTAGATCCACTATGGACTGGACTCTCACACTATTATGTTAGATCCACTATGGACTGGACTCTCACAATATTATGTTAGATCCACTATGGACTGTACTCACACTATTATGTTAGATCCACTATGGGCTGGACTCTCACTATTATGTTAGATCCACTATGGACAGGACTCTCACAATATTATGCTAGATCCACTATGGACTGGACTCTCACACTATTACCGTAAGTTAAATCCACTATGGACTGGACTCTCACACTATTATGTTAGATCCACTATGGACTGGACTCTCTCACTATTATGTTACATCCTCTATGGACTGGACTCTCACACTATTATGTTAGATCCACTATGGACAGGACTCTCACAATATTATGCTAGATCCACTATGGACTGGACTCTCACACTATTACCGTAAGTTAGATCCACTATGGACTGATCTCTCACACTATTATGTTAGATCCACTATGGACAGGACTCTCACACTATTATGTTAGATCCACTATGGACTGGACTCTCACACTATTATGTTAGATCCACTATGGACTGGACTCTCACAATATTATGTTAGATCCACTATGGACTGGACTCTCACACTATTATGTTAGATCCACTATGGACTAGACTCTCACACTATTATGTTAGATCCACTATGGACTGGACTCTCACAATATTATGTTAGATCCACTATGGACTGGACTTTCACACTATTATGTTAGATCCACTATGGACTAGACTCTCACACTATTATGTTAGATCCACTATGGACTGGACTCTCACACTATTATGTTAGATCCACTATGGACAGGACTCTCACAATATTATGCTAGATCCACTATGGACTGGACTCTCACCCTATTCCCGTAAGTTAGATCCACTATGGACTGGACTCTCACACTATTATGTTAGATCCACTATGGACTAGACTCTCACAATATTATGTTAGATCCACTATGGGCTGGACTCTCACACTATTATGTTAGATCCACTATGGACTGGACTCTCACACTATTATGTTAGATCCACTATGGACTGGACTCTCTCACTATTATGTTACATCCACTATGGACTGGACTCTCACAATATTATGCTAGATCCACTATGGACTGGACTCTCACACTATTACCGTAAGTTAGATCCACTATGGACTGAACTCTCACACTATTATGTTGGATCCACTATGGACTAGACTCTCACACTATTATGTTATGGACTGGACTCACACTATTATGTTAGATCCACTATGGACTGGACTCACACTATTATGTTAGATCCACTATGGACTGGACTCTCACACTATTATGTTAGATCCACTATGGAATGGACTCTCACACTATTATGTTAGATCCACTATGGACTGTACTCTCACACTATTATGTTAGATCCACTATGGACTAGACTCTCACACTATTATGTTAGATCCACTATGGACAGGACTCTTACACTATTATGTTAGATCCTCTATGGACTGGACTCACACCATTATGTTAGATCCACTATGGACTGAACTCTCACAATATTATGTTAGATCCACTATGGACTGGACTCACACTATTATGTTAGACCCACTATGGGCTGGACTCTCACTATTATGTTAGATCCACTATGGACAGGACTCTCACGCTATTATGTTAGATCCACTATGGACTGGACTCACACACTATTATGTTAGATCCTCTATGGACTGGACTCTCACACTATTATGTTAGATCCACTATGGACTGGACTCTCACACTATTATGTTAGACCCACTATGGGTTGGACTCTCGCTATTATGTTAGATCCACTATGGACAGGACTCTCACACTATTATGTTAGATCCACTATGGACTGGACTCACACACTATTATGTTAGATCCTCTATGGACTGGACTCTCACACTATTATGTTAGATCCACTATGGACTGGACTCTCACACTATTATGTTAGATCCACTATGGACTGGACTCTCTCACTATTATGTTACATCCACTATGGACTGGACTCTCACACTATTACCGTAAGTTAGATCCACTATGGACTGAACTGTCACACTATTATGTTAGATCCACTATGGACTAGACTCTCACACTATTATGTTAGATCCACTATGGACTGGACTCTCACAATATTATGTTAGATCCACTATGGACTGGACTCACACTATTATGTTAGATCCACTATGGACTGGACTCTCACACTATTATGTTAGATCCACTAAGGACTGGACTCTCACACTATTATGTTAGATCCACTATGGACTAGACTCTCACAATATTATGTTAGATCCACTATGGACTGGACTCTCACAATATTATGTTAGATCCACTATGGACTGGACTCACACTATTATGTTAGGCTGGACTCTCACTATTATGTTAGATCCACTATGGACAGGACTCTCACACTATTATGTTAGATCCACTATGGACTGGACTCACACACTATTATGTTAGATCCTCTATGGACTGGACTCTCACACTATTATGTTAGATCCACTATGAACTGGACTCTCACACTATTATGTTAGATCCACTATGGGCTGGACTCTCACACTATTATGTTAGATCCTCTATGGACTGGACTCTCACACTATTATGTTAGATCCACTATGAACTGGACTCTCACAATATTATGTTAGATCCACTATGGACTGGACTCACACTATTATGTTAGGCTGGACTCTCACTATTATGTTAGATCCACTATGGGCTGGACTCTCACACTATTATGTTAGATCCTCTATGGACTGGACTCTCACACTATTATGTTAGATCCACTATGAACTGGACTCTCACACTATTATGTTAGATCCACTATGAACTGGACTCTCACACTATTATGTTAGATCCACTATGGGCTGGACTCTCACACTATTATGTTAGATCCTCTATGGACTAGACTCTCACAATATTATGTTAGATCCACTATGGACTGGACTCTCACAATATTATGTTAGATCCACTATGGACTGGACTCACACTATTATGTTAGGCTGGACTCTCACTATTATGTTAGATCCACTATGGACAGGACTCTCACACTATTATGTTAGATCCACTATGGACTGGACTCACACACTATTATGTTAGATCCTCTATGGACTGGACTCTCACACTATTATGTTAGATCCACTATGAACTGGACTCTCACACTATTATGTTAGATCCACTATGGGCTGGACTCTCACACTATTATGTTAGATCCACTATGGACTGGACTCTCACACTATTATGTTAGATCCACTATAAAAAAGTTAAAAAAGTTAAAGTACCAATGATTGTCACACACACACACTAGGTGTGGCGAGATTATTCTCTGCATTTGACCCATCACCCTTGATCACCCCCTGGGAGGTGAGGGGAGCAGTGGGCAGCAGCGGTGGCCGCGCCCGGGAATCATTTTTGGTGATTTAACCCCCAATTCCAACCCTTGATGCTGAGTGCCAAGCAGGGAGGTAATGGGTCCCATTTTGTTTTATAGTCTTTGGTATGACTCGGCCGGGATTTGAACTCACAACCTACCGATCTCAGGGCGGACACTCTAACCACTAGGCCACTGAGTAGTAATGGGCTGGACTCTCACTATTATGTTAGATCCACTATGGACAGGACTCTCACACTATTATGTTAGATCCTCTATGGACTGGACTCACACCATTATGTTAGATCCACTATGAACTGGACTCTCACACTATTATGTTAGATCCACTATGGACTAGACTCTCACACTATTATGTTAGATCCACTATGGACTGGACTCTCGCACTATTATGTTAGATCCACTATGGACTAGACTCTCACACTATTATGTTAGATCCACTATGGACTGGACTCTCACACTATTATGTTAGATCCACTATGGACTGGACTCTCACACTATTATGTTAGATCCACTATGGACTGGACTCTCTCACTATTATGTTACATCCACTATGGACTGGACTCTCACAATATTATGCTAGATCCACTATGGACTGGACTCTCACAATATTATGCTAGATCCACTATGGACTGGACTCTCACACTATTACCGTAAGTTAGATCCACTATGGACTGAACTCTCACACTATTATGTTAGATCCACTATGGACTAGACTCTCACAATATTATGTTAGATCCACTATGGACTGGACTCTCACAATATTATGTTAGATCCACTATGGACTGGACTCACACTATTATGTTAGGCTGGACTCTCACTATTATGTTAGATCCACTATGGACAGGACTCTCACACTATTATGTTAGATCCACTATGGACTGGACTCACACACTATTATGTTAGATCCTCTATGGACTGGACTCTCACACTATTATGTTAGATCCACTATGAACTGGACTCTCACACTATTATGTTAGATCCACTATGGGCTGGACTCTCACACTATTATGTTAGATCCACTATGGACTGGACTCTCACACTATTATGTTAGATCCACTATAAAAAAGTTAAAAAAGTTAAAGTACCAATGATTGTCACACACACACACTAGGTGTGGCGAGATTATTCTCTGCATTTGACCCATCACCCTTGATCACCCCCTGGGAGGTGAGGGGAGCAGTGGGCAGCAGCGGTGGCCGCGCCCGGGAATCATTTTTGGTGATTTAACCCCCAATTCCAACCCTTGATGCTGAGTGCCAAGCAGGGAGGTAATGGGTCCCATTTTTTTTTATAGTCTTTGGTATGACTCGGCCAGGATTTGAACTCACAACCTACCGATCTCAGGGCGGACACTCTAACCACTAGGCCACTGAGTAGGTAATGGGCTGGACTCTCACTATTATGTTAGATCCACTATGGACAGGACTCTCACACTATTATGTTAGATCCTCTATGGACTGGACTCACACCATTATGTTAGATCCACTATGAACTGGACTCTCACACTATTATGTTAGATCCACTATGGACTAGACTCTCACACTATTATGTTAGATCCACTATGGACTGGACTCTCGCACTATTATGTTAGATCCACTATGGACTAGACTCTCACACTATTATGTTAGATCCACTATGGACTGGACTCTCACACTATTATGTTAGATCCACTATGGACTGGACTCTCACACTATTATGTTAGATCCACTATGGACTGGACTCTCACACTATTATGTTAGATCCACTAATGTCCATTGCACCGGTCGCCTGGGGAGGTCCACACATCTGTGGTCCTCTCCAAGGTTTTTCATTGTCATCCCATTGGGTTGAGTTTTTCCTTGCCCTGATGTGGGATCTGAGCCGATGTCGTTGTGGCTTGTGCAGCCCTTTGAAACACTCGTGATTTAGGGCTATATAAATAAACGTTGATTGATTGATTGATCTGCACCCGAAGCTATCTAAGGGCATATCTCCCTAATAGAACAATCCCCTAAAAGATTCTGTGACCAAATACAAATACATACTAGGTCACGATCATATAAGAAAATGGTACAGGGTATAATTTACCACGAGACCAATGCTGTAATGTTCACCGGTGTCCTGTTGTAAAAAACAGAACCATTTTGCAAACTTCCCTGAACATGCAGCATTTCTGTTCCTGTTTTTGAGGCTAATTTCTTTTAGCACCGTTTTGTTAGCTTTCTTAAAAACACATACACTTGGGTAAAACGGAATCCATCCTGTCTGGGTCCCACATCAACCTTAAGAAAGTCAGTGACTTCACTATAAAAGTGGGTGACATTGTTATCACCAGGAAAGAGGAGGTCACCTACCTAGGTTCCATTCTAGAGGCTAATCTTTCCTGTGATGAAATGGCAACCAAGGTAATCAAAAAGGTCAACCAACGAACGAGATTTCTCTACAGAATCTTCTCTCTGGTCAACAAAAGCACCATGAAGATTCTAGCGGGAACTCTCGTTCAACCCTTTTTCCATTACGCATGCACCTCCTGGTACCCTAGCACCTCCAAAACCCTAAAATCTAGACTCCAAACATCCCAGAACAAGCTAGTCAGATTACTTCTAGACCTCCACCCCAGATCCCACCTCACTCCTACCCACTTCTCCAAAGTGGGCTGGCTCAGGGTGGAGGACAGAGTAAAACAACTTGCACTGAGCCTAGTCTATAAAATCCGCTACACCTCCCTGATACCAAAGTACATGTCAAACTACCGGTACTTCCATAACCACAACACCAGGGGGAGCTCCACTAACCACGTTAAACCCAGATTCCGATCTAACAAAGGTCTTAACTCATTCTCCTTCTATGCCACATCAATATGGAATGCACTCCCAACAGGTGTAAAAGAAAGGGAATCTCTATCCTCCTTCAAAACAGCACTAAAAGAACACATCCAGGCAACTGCAACCCTAAACTAACACCCTCCCTTCCACATCCCCGGATTGTAAATAATCAAATGTATATACTTGTTCTTATGCTTTCTCATCTCTCTATGTCCACTACTTGCTGTACATATCCTACCAAGTCAGTCCTACACTGTTTCAATGCCCATTTCTCTGATGATGTAATTGTTGATGACCGAATTGCTGATATCAACCAAACCTAACGCCCCCCTCCACATCCCACACCCCGGATTGTAAATAATGTAAATAATGTAAATAATTCAATGTGTATACTCTGATGATTAACTTGTGTGATGACTGCATTATAATGATAGTATATATTTGTACCATGAATTGATTTACGTGGACCCTGACAAGTTGAAAAACTTATTGGGGTGTTACCATTTAGTGGTCAATTGTACAGAATATGTACCGGTACTGTACTGTGCAATCTACTAATAAAAGTTTCAATCAATCAATCATATAAGAAAATGGTACAGGGTATAATTTACCACAAGACCAATGCTGTAATGTTCACCGGTGTCCTGTTTTGAATAAATGTTTAATCTACCTCTGACTGAACGCGGGTAGATAGATAGATAGATAGATAGATAGATAGATAGATAGATAGAAAACTAACGATAGCATCTGTCACATATTGTTAAAAACAGAACCATTTTGCAAACTTCCCTGAACATGCACTGCAAAAAGTGAAATCTAAGTAAGATTAAATATGTCAAATAAGGGTGATATTTGCTTATTTTCTGTCTGATAAGATAATTCTTCTCACTAAGCAGATTGTATGTTAGTTTTACTTGTTTTAAGGGTTTTGGTCCGAAATGATCTCAGTAAGATATTACAGCTTGTTGCTGAGATTTGATGACCTATATTGAGTAAAACATGCTTGAGACTAGAATATCAACTGTTGCAAAGCTGTGTCATCAACACTCGCAAGTATAAAACTACTTTTTTTTAAAGTAATAATTTCTTACCTCAAGCATGAAAAAAATCATGTTGCATATCATGTCAAGATAATGGTACTAGCATTTACTTCATTTAAGAATATTTTTCAACATATTGAGCAAAAAGGTCTCTTTTTTTTCTACCAATAAAAGTGCACTTCTTATTTAGTGAGAATATACTTATTTTAAGTAGGGATGTCCGATAATGGCTTTTTGCCGATATCCGATATTGTCCAACTCTTTAATTACCGATACCGATATCAACCGATACATACAGTCGTGGAATTAACACATTATTATGCCTAATTTGGACAACCAGGTATGGTGAAGATAAGGTCCTTTTAAAAAATAAATAAATAAAATAAAATAAGATAAATAAATTAAAAACATTTTCTTGAATAAAAAAAGAAAGTAAAACAATATAAAAACAGTTACATAGAAACTAGTAATGAATGAAAATGAGTAAAATTAAGTGTTGAAGGTTAGTACTATTAGTGGACCAGCAGCACGCACAATCATGTGTGCTTACGGACTGTATCCCTTGCAGACTGTATTGATATATATTGATATATAATGTAGGAACCACAATATTAATAACAGAAAGAAACAACCCTTTTGTGTGAATGAGTGTAAATGGGGGGGGGGGGGGGGGGGGGGGGGGGTGTTTGGGGTTGGTGCACTAATTGTAAGTGTATCTTGTGTTTTTTATGTTGATTTAATAAAATAAAAAAATAAATAAAAAAACGATACCGATAATAAAAAAACGATACCGATAATTTCCGATATCACATTTTAAAGCATTTATCGGCAGGCCGATATTATCGGACATCTCTAATTTTAAGGTATTTTTGGGTTCATTGAGGTTAGCTAATTTTACTTGTTTTGGAACAGGGATCACCAACCTTTTTGAAACCAAGAGCTACTTCTTGGGTACTGATTAATGTGAAGGGCCACCAGTTTGATACACACTTCAATAAATTGCAAGAAATAGCCAATTTGCTCAATTTACCTTTAACTCTATGTTATTATTAATAATTAATGATATTTATCTTTGTGGAAACACTGATCATCTTAATGATTTCTCACAATAAATATATATAGAAACAGATAAATATCAACATCCATCCATCCATCCATCTTCTTCCGCTTATCCGAGGTCGGGTCGCGGGGGCAGCAGCATAAGCAGGGAAGCCCAGACTTCCCTCTCCCCAGCCACTTTGTCCAGCTCTTCCTGTGGGACCCCGAGGCGTTCCCAGGCCAGTCGGGAGACATAGTCTTCCCAACGTGTCCTGGGTCTTCCACGTGCCCTAAACACCTCCCTAGGGAGGCGTTCGGGTGGCATCCTGACCAGATGCCCGAACCACTTCATCTGGCTCCTCTCGATGTGGAGGAGCAGTGGCTTTACTTTGAGCTCCCCCCGGATGGCAGAGCTTCTCACCCTATCTCTAAGGGAGAGCCCCGCCACCCGGCGGAGGAAACTCATTTCGTCCGCTTGTACCCGTGATCTTGTCCTTTCGGTCATAACCCAAAGCTCATGACCATAGGTGAGGATGGGAACATAGATCGACCAGTAAATTGAGAGCTTTGCCTTTCGGCTCAGCTCCTTCTTCACCACAATAAATATCAATATGCAACACTTTATTTTTATATTTTCTCTAAGTGCACATTTTCCAAATTGAACATTTTCAAATGATCACTTCTAAGACAGTCTTGTGAAATCACAATATCTCATTTTAACTAGCTCGCCACTAACATTTTTTAACAAATCATGAATTACTTTGCACCATGTTTGTACAAATAATAACTCGCGTAAAATACAAAAGTCAACTCTCAAATTTTTAAATAAACCATGTCACACTTTGAACTGGACACCAAATCTGTTCTCTGTTTCTTTGTCAGTTAGTGAAGACCAAGTCTTTAAAATATTTTCTTGGATTTTCAAATTCTATTTGAGTTTTGTCTCGCTTAGAATTAAAAATGTCGAGCAAAGCGAGACCAGCTTGCTAGTAAATTAGAGATGTCCGATAATATCGGCCGATAAATGCGTATAAAATGTAATATCGGAAATAATCGGTATCGTTTTGTTTTTGTTTTTCTTTATTGAATCAACATAAAAAACACAAGATACACTTACAATTAGTGCACCAACCCAAAAAACCTCCCTCCCCCATTTACACTCATTCACACAAAAGGGTTGTTTCTTTCTGTTATTAATATTGTGGTTCCTACATTATATATCAATATATATCAATACAGTCTGCAAGGGATACATTCCGTAAGCACACATGATTGTGCGTGCTGCTGGTCCACTAATAGTACTAACCTTTAACAGATCATTTGACTCATTTTTATTCATTACTAGTTTCTATGTAACTGTTTTTATATTGTTTTACTTTCTTTTTTATTCAAGAAAATGTTTTTAATTTATTTATCTTATTTTATAAAAAATGTTTAAAAAGTACCTTATCTTCACCATACCTGGTTGTCCAAATTAGGCATAATAATGTGTTCTTTCTGTTATTAATATTCTGGTTCCTACATTATATATCAATACAGTCTGCAAGGGATACAGTCCGTAAGCACACATGATTGTGCGTGCTGCTGGTCCACTAATAGTACTAACCTTTAACACTTCATTTTACTCATTTTCATTCATTACTAGTTTCTATGTAACTGTTTTTATATTGTTTTACTTTCTTTTTTATTCAAGAAAATGTTTTTAATTTATTTATCTTATTTTATAATTTTTTAAAAAAAAGTACCTTATCTTCACCATACCCGGTTGTCCAAATTAGGCATAATAATGTGTTCTTTCTGTTATTAATATTCTGGTTCCTACATTATATATCAATATATATCAATACAGTCTGCAAGGGATACAGTCCGTAAGCACACATGATTGTGCGTGCTGCTGGTCCACTAATAGTACTAACCTTTAACAGTTAATTTTACTCATTTTCATTAATTACTAGTTTCTATGTAACTGTTTTTATATTGTTTTACTTTCTTTTTTATTCAAGAAAATGTTTTTAATTTATTTATCTTATTTTATAAAAAATTTTTAAAAAGTACCTTATCTTCACCATACCTGGTTGTCCAAATTAGGCATAATAATGTGTTCTTTCTGTTATTAATATTCTGGTTCCTACATTATATATCAATATATATCAATACAGTCTGCAAGGGATACAGTCCGTAAGCACACATGATTGTGCGTGCTGCTGGTCCACTAATAGTACTAACCTTTAACAGTTAATTTTACTCATTTTCATTAATTACTAGATTCTATGTAACTGTTTTTATATTGTTTTACTTTCTTTTTTATATTCAAGAAAAAAAATTTAATTTATTTTTCTTATTTTATAAATTAAAAAAAAAAAGTACCTTATCTTCACCATACCTGGTTGTCCAAATTAGGCATAATAATGTGTTAATTCCACGACTGCATATATCGGTTGATATCGATATCGGTAATTAAAGAGTTGGACAATATCGGAATATCGGATATCGGCAAAAAGCCATTATCGGACATCCCTAAAGTAAATAAATAACATTTAACCCTTGTGTGGTGTTCGGGTCTGTGGGACCCGTTTTCATTTTTTATTAAAAGAAAAATGATACAATTAATTAATTTTTCAAACTGAGACTCACTGACTTTGGCTCATTTTCTGTGAAGAACATATATCAGAATACATATTTAATGACCACACACCATACACCCCTCCTACACATTTCTATTACATTTAAGATGTCCGGGGCTAATAGAAGTGTGGAAATTGATGTTCTGTGTACCACACACACACACACACACACACACACACACACACACACACACACACACACACACACACACACACACACACACACACACACACACACACACACACACACACACACACACACACACACACACACACACACACACCTTATCCCAATAAACATCTGTTCAGTATTTTAACATAAAAGTGTTTGATTGTTAGGCATTAAAAGCCACAAAATGCAACGGGTCCATCAGACCCACAAACGCTGGCTGAGTAACAACAATATGAACGTTGCACGGAACATTTCTCTGCCAGTTTCTGCATCCCACAGGGATTCTTCTTTTGTGTTTCTGCACCTGTGGTTCCCACACAAGGTTGCAACATTGTTTGTCAACACTGTCTGCTCTCATTTTCTCGCACATTTGACCCTCTGTCCTCCTCCTTTCTAGGCCTGCTGTGTGTGTGTGTGTGTGTGTGTGTGTGTGTGTGTGTGTGTGTGTGTGGTACACAGAACATCAATTTCCACACTTCTATTAGCCCCGGGTCCAGTGGACCTGGACATCTTATATGTAATAGAAATGTGTAGGGGGGGTGTATGGTGTGTGGTCATTAAATATGTATTCTGATATATGTTCTTCACAGAAAATGAGCCAAAGTCAGTGAGTCTCAGTTTGAAAAAGTAATTAATTGTATCATTTTTCTTTGAATAAAAAATGAAAACGGTTCCCACAGACCCGAACACCACACAAGGGTTAAAAACTAGAGGCAGCTCACTGGTAAGTGCTGCTATTTGAGCTATTTTTAGAACAGGCCAGCAGGCTACTCATCTGGTCCTTACGGGCGACCTGGTGCCCGCGGGCACCGCGTTGGTGACCCCTGTTTTGGAAAGTCTTGACAAGCCGAATTTTCTTGTTCTATTGGTAGATAATTTTGCTTAGTTCAAATAAAATACCCCTCATTTTTGTTTTGTTTTTTCTTGTTTTTGAACACTGACTTTTTGCAGCGTGCAGCATTTCTCTCATGCAATTGTTTTTGAAGCTAATTTCTTTTAGCACTATTTTGTTCGCTTTCTTAAAAACACATATTGCCAGTTTTATGTGTTTGCACAATTGTTCCCCGTTGCATTTGTGGTTTGGGCTCATTTCTGCCTCTGTATTCAAGCAGGTTAACACGAGTTTCGTGTGAATTGAAAGAGAAAGCTTACACTGTGTGATGTTGGTAGACTGGGGTCGAAGGTGATGATGTCGGGTTTTGTTGCATCCTCACTGTCTCGGTCCTCCGTCTCCATGTCGTCTTCCTCCTCCTCTTCGTTGCCTAGCAATAAAAGAAAAAAAGAGGCCGAGGTGAAAAGAAAGACCGACATAAAAGTAGCTCGGCGGACTGAATGTGGCCTGTTGCTGCGTGGGAACGAGACAAGGAAAGGTCAGCTGGATATACTTTACTCCCGGGAGGTGGTCCGTGGTGACGCCGCGCCGTCGGTAAAATGGTGTTGGTTACCTGGTAGGAGCTGTAGTTGGTTGCCCATGTTGTCGTTGTCGTTGTCGTTGACGTCGTCTTCTCCTCCCCTGTCGTCAGCCATAGCCTTGTGTTTACAATGCCAACTCTTCTTCGACGCTCTTACGCGCGCAGGCGCACACTAGCCTGCTCAGGGGCGCCCCCTGTAGCCATAGAAAATACCTTGTATTTGCTAGAGATGCGACGTTCGCGAACGAGTTGACTTTTCTAAACTGCTCTTCGAGTGAACCGATTTAAATGTATTCGTTTGTCCCGTTCTTTGTAGAAATTACCCACGCCAACCCAAAATGTTGAAAGAGCCAACCAAAAATACAAAAACAAATCTGTCTGGAGCCGCAAAAAAATTAAAAACCATATTACATACAGATAGTGTGCAATGAGATATAAATTGAATTAAGAGGACTTAAAGGAAACTAAATGAGCTCAAATATAGCTACAAACGAGGCATTATGATGCAATATGTACATATAGCTAGCCTAAATAGCATGTTAGCATCGATTAGCTTGCAGTCATGCAGTGACCAAATATGTCTGATTAGCACTCCACACAAGTCAATAACATCAACAAAACTCACCTTTGTGCATTCATGCACAACGTTAAAAGTTTGGTGGACAAAATGAGACAGAAAAAGAAGTGGCATAAAACACGTCCTAGAAAGTCGGAGAAAGTTATACATGTAAACAAACTAGGGTGAGTTCAAGGACCGCCAAAATTAGTAGGACAAAACGGCGCTCGCCAAATACTCGAATCAGTGAAGCATGTTTAATATAAACAGTGTGCTTTTTAACAATTAGGGAGGCTTGTGTCATATTTGTCCTCCTACAGAAACCATATTAAAACAAAAAATATATTTTTTCCCCCTCATCTTTTTCCATTTTTCATACATTTCTGAAAGAGTTCCAGAGAGCCACTAGGGCGGCGCTAAAGAGCCGCATGCGGCTCTAGAGCTGCGGGTTGCCGACCCCTGGTCTGACGTCACCAGTGACTGCATCTGATTGGTGGAACGGAGTGAAACGTCACAAGTGACTGCATCTGATTGGTGGAAAGGAGTGAAACGTCACCAGTGACTGTATTTGGTAAAAACGCAGGCACATTGAAGGTCTGTCTGACAGACCAAAACAAAACAAAGCGTGCATTAACAGATGGATACAAATCAGTAGCGAGTAGCGAGCTGAATGTCGATAAAAGTAGCGGAGTAAAAGTAGCGGAGTAAAAGTAGCGGAGTAAAAGTAGCGGAGTAAAAGTAGCGTTTCTTCTCAATAAATATACTCAAATAAAAGTAAAATTATGTTGCTTTAAAACTACTCTTAGAAGTACAATGTATCCCAAAAGTTACTCAAGTAGATGTAACGGAGTAAATGTAGCGTGTTACTACCCACCTCTGGTTTTAAGCAACTAAAAAAAACTAAAAATCAAAGAAACCAGAATTTAAGATGCACTTCCGCAAGGGTAACAGGTAAAGTGGACAGTGACGTCACTGCCAAAGAATGCAAAAATGGCTCTATCTTGTGGAATGTTTATGAAAACAAAAGCCAAATTAGATTCCTTGATGAAAAACAGTTACTCAAAAAATAAATATAACAAGCCAGGCCTTGCAACGGCTCTGTTAAGAGTCATAAATCCCTTCTAATATTTACAATGGGAGGACACGATCAAACTGTCAATAGATGGAATTGATATTGAAAGGGTTTCTGAACTTAAATTTCTAGGAGTGATACTGCATGGATGGACGTGGAAATCTCATATTGCACATGTGCGGAAAAAGCTGTCTAAGAGTATTTTTATATTAAATAAGGTCAAATATGTATTAGATTACAGGGCGTATATTGTATTGTGCACTTATATTGCCATATATCAGCTACTGAACACATAAGAGTAACATAAAGGCATTGTATCAACTACAGAAAAGAGCTATAAGGATCATTCATAAAGTAGATTACTTAGAACACACTAACATATTATTTATTAATTCTGGTTTATTGAAATTACAGGAGCTAGTAAAGTTACAGACATTATGTGTCATGATTAAGGCTAAAAGTAAAACATTACCAGCAAATTTACAAAAAATGTTTATCATCACTTCTGAGAAAGAAGAGCGTAGAAGAAAAGGTCGTTTCCAACATCATTATTCAACTTTAAAACAAATGTGTATATCAGTGGTGGAGGTTAAACTATGGAATTCTCTTTACAATGAGATAAAAGATTGTAAAAATACATTCCAATTGAAAAATATATATAAAGACAGAACAATAAGATCATATGGACAGCCATAAGTGTTTACATTTTGCTTTATATTTATTATTTTACTTATTTTTTGCCTGGTTTTGTATTTGTTTTGTATCATCCCGTGAGGTGTATATTACTTTTTTTGTTCGGTTTGTACTTCATGAAGTTTTGCACTTGTGTGTTTTTGTTATATTTGGATGTAATTGTTGGTTTATATGATATCATTAAGTAAAACTACGCATTATGTTGAACGGGGGCAGGAAAATGTAAGATTTTTCTTCATCCTGCTCCTTCTCAGGCATTGGTGTGTAAATGTATAATTGAATAATTGTGGTATAATTGTTTATCGATCAAAGATGCGCATCAATGAAGGAGATAAATAAAAATGAAATGAAACAATACTAACTCTTCTTTTACGGTGCCACATGCGCAGGCGCACATCAGCGAGCTCCCGTGCGCCCCCTGTCGAGACGCCACAGTAGGACATTAGTGCTCAGTTGACGTACTTCAGCGTTAACGTTATTGTAAATGTTCAAATACTAGCTATAAAGTTTAAGGGTAAAAAAAAAAATTTGCAGTACATCCTTTTGTCTCTTACATTTGCCAACAACTGGCCTTGATCTTAGCACTGATACAGGGTTTGTTTCAAGAATCAAGTTTTGTAAAACAAAGTTACCAGGTCTGCCAAAGTCAGTAAGGGTTATTGAGACTATGAATTGCAACAAAAAAGGCAAATGTACCTGTTAAAATGACTGCTGTTGGAGTTAATTACATAAAAAGTGCCACAATTTAAATACATTTTATCAGGGTAAGTGCCTTGAATTTTGCTGGCCCAAGTTGTAACAAGTTAGACGGTGTGGGGTATTATTAAAAATAATGAAGTGACTAGGAAAGTTCACTCCAACCATAAATTCTTATTTCTAGTGATGGGTTGATGAGGCGTCATGAAGCGTATCGACACATTGCAAAACTGTATTGATACCGTGTCACTAAATACTGACATCTGCTGGACATTAAAAATCCCTACAGGCAGCCTAAGGACCGACTCAACTGACACTGATTTTATGACCTAGTACAGAGGTCGGGAACCTTTTTTGGCTGAGAGAGCCATGAAAGCCAAATATTTTAAAATGTATTTCCGAGAGCCAATATATAATATTTTTTAACACTGAATACAACTAAATGTGTGCATTTTTAAGTAAGACCAACATTTTAGAGTATAATAAGTCTCTAATTCTTTTTAATAATATTATTCTGAAGTTAACCAATAATAAATAAAATACTTACCATTAATGAACAGGTGCGGAAGAAAACGGATTGATGGATTAAGATGCATGAGAATGTTTTATATTTTGAATGTTATTTTTAACACCGATTACCAGCGGAATTATTCATTACTTATCGTGTTAAGCAATGTCAGCTAAGATTTATCTGAGAGCCAGATGCAGTCATCAAAAGAGCCACATCTGGCTCTAGAGCCATAGGTTCCCCACCCCTGGCCTAGTATATACAATAATATAAACCAAGCCATTGTATTTCATTTAGGATCATTTCATATCTTCATTTAAATACAAATATATTTTTTAGATGCTTGTGGACTGGGAATTTTTTAAAACATTTTTATTCTTTTTTTTTCCTACATATGACATTTTAGACGATTTCTTAGTTAAAGTTAGTTAAAGTACCAATGATTGTCACACACACACTAGGTGTGGCGAGATTATTCTCTGCATTTGACCCATCACCCTTGATCACCCCCTGGGAGGTGAGGGGAGCAGTGGGCAGCAGCGGTGGCCCGACCGGGGAATCATTTTGGTGATTTAACCCCCAATTCCAACCCTTGATGCTGAGTGCCAAGCAGGGAGGCAATGGGTCCCATTTTTATAGTCTTTGGTATGACTCGGCCGGGGTTTGAACTCACAACCTACCGATCTCGGGGCGGACACTCTAACCACTAGGCCACTGAGTAGCTTTCTCCAGCTGTATTAAAGACCCGCTCACAGGGCACAGAGGAGGCGTCAGTGCGACACAGTTCGCATATCGGTCACGTGACTTTCTTAAAGCGGTACGCGCACCGACAGGGTTTTGCTCTATGAGCTCGACACATGCGCCAATGCATCGGTGTTGCCGGACCCATCACTACTTATTTCTAATCTTCACTAGTCACATGGCTTCAACACCACGACTAGAAGGCCAGATTGAGGGTCGGAGACCAGGAATGGAAAGAGGAAGACACCTATTTGCATATTCATACATTGTGAGAGGGTGTCCAGCTAAGACCTGTGTAAGTTGCATGTTGTATGATATTAGGGACAGGTAGAGTTCAAAGTGTATCCAATAGGGAATAAATACTTATGATTTTAAATGTATGCATGGTGTCCTCTTTAAACTTCTAGCTCCAGATTAAAGGAATACACTGACAAAGGCAATCCTACAATATCAAGCATAGTGAGTGATTTGACCAAAAAGCAGACTTCACTTTAAAGTTTTGGAACAGTGTTCATTTATTGTTCAACACCACATGACAGTTGACATGATTTATGGTCCATGAACCAAACAGCCGCAGCTCTGATGTTAAGAGTCCCAGGTCAGGAACGGGGGCAGATGAAGCCTGCGGCCATTGGGAAGCCGCAGGAGGTGGTCAAGAACCGCTCCAGTCACAGCCGTCAATCAAGTCCAACAGGGCGGGGCCATGGCCAGCGGGACGAGGGCTTACTTTGACCTCTGCCTCATCTTTCTCCTTTTACGCTTCAGCCTGATAAAAGGAAGTAGCACCATGTGGTCAACAGGCAGTGCTTTGAAATACCTCATCCTACCTAGGATAATATCACAAGGTAGACTAGTTGTATTAAACTGACAATAAACCATGTTTGGAAAGTTACTATAATTTCAAACTTTTTGAACTACTGCCCTCGGGCAGGAGATACATGTAATGCAGGTGCCAAATTCATACATTTTTGAATTTGACTGGTATGCTCTTGCTTGCTAGTTACTCTTTGAGCGCTGTGCGTGCTTCCTGCTCACGTGACCGCCGCGGTCCAATTGGCTGGGCTTATAAACCGGTAGCGGCCAGCTGACAGACAGATTGTATGCTCGAGGTAGGTTTTTATCCTCGTTTTTACCTGGAATATTGTGCTATAACTAAGTATAAACTAAAATGCCTAATTTGTAACTTTATAGAGCAGACTACCAGCGCCGGAGTTTTTTTTTCTCATTAAGCCCACCACCTGTTCTGTTTGGGCGGGTAGGAGGCTCTCGAGCCGACCCTTTACATTTTTTACCATCTTTAACCGGCAGTACATGGACTGTACTGGCATCCTTTTTTTCCCTTTAAGAACTCTTAAGTCTGAACTGAGATTTATACAGATCCAGAAACATTAATTAAATTAGGTATGTATGTATATAGTCACTGTTTTCCCGATTTATTTCATGTTGAATGGCCATTCAACTTATTGTATGTATATATCTGCTGTCCCACAAATTGTCTAATACACGGTGTCAACCAAACTACAGTTTAAGCTCTGCCTTCTCTCCAAGTCGAAACCCTAGTCTTCTGTTCTGAGCCCATAAAACCCCGTATATACAGTATTGCATTAAATTTGTAGTACGTATAGGTTACATACAGGACAAATACCAGAACTCTGAAAACTGCCAATAAAAAGAAAGAGTATGACACCCCTGTTTTAAAGTATAAGATATTTATGTGTGAGCCATCCAAATATTAGATTTACACTGAATTTTTATTATTATTCAAGACTCACGTTACAAGTCAGGTAGGACCAATCATTAGGGTTGTCCCGATCCGCTATTTACCAAAAAATGCGTACCGGCAAGGCATGGGAAAATGCCAACCAGACCCAGTTTAAAAAAAAATTGCGGTCCGTGTTTTCCAACGCACCGATTTAAATACATTCCACTTTTCTGCTGACCCCTAATTTCTTTTTCGCATTTTCCAGCACACCTTCAACACATCCACAGATCTGTGTCCTAACCGGAAGCAGATGCCGGTTCCGAAAGGCGAGCGGAAGTTACCGGTAAAAACGTCAGTGTGGAATTATTTTACCCTACACAAACGAAAAAGAGGTGGAGTGCAAAACATGCCACAATAAAGTCAAGCGTGGTAGTAAAGTTGTAACATTTTAAACCGCAAAACTGATCAAGCATTTAGCAAAATACCACCATAAAGAATATGAAAGATTTCTAAAGAAAACTGACTAAAAGAAAAAGGGTTGCACAGTGAAGTACATATTCCATACAATTGACCACTAAATGGTAACACCCGAATAAGTTTTTCAACTTGTTTAAGTCGGGGTCCACTTAAATTGATTCATGATACAGTGTATTATTCAGATTCACCTAATTCAGCTCGAGAGTACTAAAACCCTTTCCATTATCCTTGGACTGCAGTCAGGGGGGCAAACAATTGGAGTGTGTAGATAGTTTTTTTTTTAAGTTTACACTTGATCAAGAGCAAGTATTGATGCTGAGTTATAGACATTTTATCCCACTCAGGTTGTTTTGCTTTTTTTTAAATGTTAACAGCATTTGCACTTTATGTTTTCTTTTTTTACTGTTCAATGATGCCATTTCTGTTTGTCATGTATAATTGTATCTATTTTGCATTTATCCTTAAACAGGTCAGTTTCTTGTTACAAACCATTGTATTTTTGATTGATTGAGACTTCTATTAGTAGGTTGCACAGTGAAGTACATATTCCATACAATTGACCACTAAATAGTAACACCCGAATAAGTTTTTCAACTTGTTTAAGTCTGGGTCCACTTAAATTGATTCATGATAGTGTATTATTCAAATTCACCTAATTCAGCTCAAGAGTACTAAAACCCTTTCCAACATGAATCTGACAAGTAGGCTAAAAAAACCTTTAAACTTAAATACATGCTCGGATAGGCCAGTATCAGAAGTGCAAAAACAACGTCGGTATCGGATCGGAAGTGCAAAAACCTGGATCGGGACATCCCTACCAATGATGTTCACCTTTTTAAAATGGGTTGAATATTACTATTACCTATCCTGTTTTAAGTTTCACCAAGAAAAACTCCTAGTTTGTGAACCCGTTCTCAAACAGTTGCAATAAAAATGTGGGATCTGAGCCGAGGATGTCTTGGCATGGCAAGCCCTTTGAGACACTCGTGATTTAGGGCTATATAAGTAAACACTAATTGAAAACTATTCTGACATGTTACAAGTCAATGGGTCTCAGGAGGTTGACCATAAATTTGAAAATGTTCATGAGTTAAGGAAAATGACTTATATCATTGAAATGTAACAATGTAAAACTGGTTTATTAAAAAAAATAAAGCTACACTAAATTGATGAAACATCGTGC
The DNA here is from genome assembly GCF_033978685.3 of Nerophis lumbriciformis. Taxonomy (NCBI): domain Eukaryota; kingdom Metazoa; phylum Chordata; class Actinopteri; order Syngnathiformes; family Syngnathidae; genus Nerophis; species Nerophis lumbriciformis. Next base: position 60,259,612 of record NC_084550.2, on the reverse strand, counting down.
TCACCTGCGCATGCGCTTCTTCCTCCACTGCAAAAGACGACACCATTAGTGTGCAATAAAACACGTGTTTTGCAAATTCACATGCGGTTAAAGTGTGGAAAGTGGCAGTTTCAATGCAAATAATTCGGCATGTTAGACATTTTTAAAGACTAACATCTTATCAGAGTACGACACAACTAGCATTAGCGGCTACGTTACAACAGGCCCGACATTAGCATTAGCATGTTCAATGTAAGAATTCAAAAAGAATAAGCCCAACAAGTTATTAGTTGTGTGAACACGTTCAATGTTTCAGTAGAAATACGGATGGCGGAGCATCAAATAGTGTGAACATTTTCAATGTTAAATTAGAGTTATTGCAGCTTGTTTTAGTCATGTCCTGGATGAGAGCGAAACAACACGAATAAACAACGTTTTTACCTTAGCTCTCATCGTGTGGAGAAGAGTCTGTTGAAATGAAAGACACAATAATGTTGTTAGAGGCGGATGGTTTACAAGATTAAAGGATTCTTTTGGATTGTGATGAGGAAAGAAAAGGTTGACTAACCTCGAAGCGAGAAGAGCAGCGGAAAGAGGATGTGACGCAGGAGCAGGGCTGTATTTATAGGAAAGCGTGATGACGTCATTTTCACGCGCCATTGATGCTGGCTGGTGGTGACGGGACTTGTAGTTTTAATTGGGACATATTTTGTGAAAGACAGTATTTGCTCAAACGTTTAGGTGTTTGAAATCGTTGAGATATTTTGAAAGTGTCTTGTTTTTTTTGTGTGCATTAAGAATATATGATAGTATGTACATTGTTTGGTTAAAAAATAAAACGTTTAAAAAAATAGAATTTCCAACGTACATTTTTGGCGGCAAAATCCTTTTTCTTTGCCTCGGAAATAAACACTTAAACTGAAACATTCTTCAATAATAATTATTTTACTGCTTGTCCTGTTCGGGGTCTCGGGGGTGGGGGGTGCTGGAGCCTATCAATCAATCAATCAATGTTTATTTATAAAGCCCTAAATCACAAGTGTCTGAAAGGGCTGCACAAGCCACAACGACATCCTCGGTACAGAGCCCACATAAGGGCAAGGAAAAACTCACCCCAGTAGGACGTCGATGTGAATGACTATGAGAAACCTTGGAGAGGACCGCATATATGGATACCCCCCCCCCTCTAGGGGAGACCGAATGCAATGGATGTGGAGTGGGTCTGACATAATATTGTGAGAGTCCAGTCCATAGTGGATCCAACATAATAGTAAGAGTCCAGTCCATAGTGGGGCCAGCAGGAAACCATCCCGAGCGGGGACGGGTCAGCAGCACAGAGATGTGTTGTAACAAATAATATTCCTATTAAATAGGCTTTACTTTGCATTTTAATTAACGTGGGATTATTTTTTATATTTAGAAATAATAGTACCAACTTTTTTTTCTTTTTCTTTTTTTCTCCAACATTTGTGGCACTGGCGTGGCGCACCCTGATGGACGGCGCCCTTAGCATTTGCCTATACGGCCTATGCCACGGGCCGGCCCTGATCCGGCGTGTTGGTCAGCTTTAGGGGCATGTAGAGTTGGGTGTCATCAGCATAACAATGAAAGCTAACACCGTATTTGCGTATGATGTCGCCTAGCGGCAGCATGTACATACTAAAGAGTGCAGGGCCAAGAACCGAACCCTGAGGAACTCCGCACGTTACCTTAACATAGTCCGAGGTCACATTGTTATGGGAGACGCACTGCATCCTGTCAGTAAGATAAGAGTTAAACCACGACAAGGCTAAGTCTGACATACCAATACGTGTTTTGATACGCTCTAATAAAATATTATGATCGACGGTATCGAAAGCAGCGCTAAGATCAAGATGTAAAATGTAAATGAAGATGTAAAAAAAACATACATGTTTTTTTAGCTTAATTTTTTTTAAATTACTGCTTCCTTATTTGTGATTATTCCAAGCTGATTATCAGATCATAGGGCTGGGCGATATGGAAAAAATAAAAATAAAAAATTATAAAAAATCATCAGATTTTGATTAATACCGCAATTTTTTTTACTAGTATTCATTGGTCTTCTTATTGCTGTAAATGAATATGTAAAAGAATTTTTTTTTTTTTTTAGCTTTATTTTTTTTAGATACGTGCTTCCTTATTTGTGATTATTCCAAGCTGATTATCAGATCATAGGGCTGGGCGAAGAAAAGAGATGAATCTTTAATGAATTATCTGTAATAAGTGGAAAAGCGGCATTCCTTATAGTTGTTCAGCAAACCTTTTTAAGTTATGGTTCTGTAGTTAACATGGGCGTCGATTGCGTCATACCTTAATAGCTTTTTCAGACAACCCTTTTAAGTTACGGTTCTGTAGTTAACATGGGCGCCGATTGCGTCGTACCTTAATAGCTTTTTCAGACAACCCTTTTAAGTTACGGTTCTGTAGTTAACATGGGCGCCGATTGCGTCGTACCTTAATAGCTTTTTCAGACAACCCTTTTAAGTTACGGTTCTGTAGTTAACATAGGCGCATACACAGTATTTTATTTCAACCAGTATACTGCTGTAGAGATATTACCACTTAATCTAAGCACTTCACATAAAAGGCACACCAGCTCGCTAAACAGAATATTATGTTTAGTGACCTTCCTTAAATGAACAGACATGAACAAATGAACAAACATACCCGCTGTACTTCCATTTCCTGTGTGGTGACAGCAGTGGCACTGACATCACAAACATCTGATTGAATGGACTTGAATAGAATTTGGAATGTATCCATGTTTTCAACATTGCAGTTCACATCAGTGTCAATGTATTCATTCAAATCGAAGCAAAACTTCAGAATTCTGATCATTTCTGCTTTGCACGACAGTGCAGATGTACACGCCTCTGTAATGTCCTTGACATTACCAAGAGTGTAAGTCTTCTTCAAAATTTCTCTGCCATCCAGGAGGACTATTGTGAGATATCTGGGAGAAGCCAGCCTTTTACATGTGTATAAACAAAAATGTACGGAGAATGAACACAAATTCAATACAACACCAAGCTGACAGCAGAAGGACTTAGTGTAAAATAATAAAGATGTAATCAAAGCCTAACAGAAATTATAATACACATAGTTTGAACAGGCTAAATTTTAAGACATTTTGAACCACTATGAACCATTAATAGTCCAGTGCAAATATGTTTACATGGCGTGAGATTAACTGATCATAGGTGACTTGATTTCTGAAACAACATTGACTATGACTGGAAATGGCCTTTAATACCTATTGTTGCATTTTGGACCAGTTGTTCCTCCCAGGGAATTCAAGTCACAAGTCGCTCCCAAGCTCTTTACGACACTTAAAGCTGAGTTGAAAAACCACCAGAGACAGAATAGGTATTTTGTAATATATTTGCAAAGCTTTGCATATATACATTGAGACCAGTCCAGTATAGAACATTCAATCGCTTCGCTAAAAATGGTCTGCCCTCCCGACAAAACCCTCTCCCGTCTTAAGTCTCTCTAGTCAAAACACATGCCCATTATCTCTCTTTCTTACATTCCAAAGCTTCAAGGTTAACACACACAGTTTACTTGCAGACAAACAGAAAGAGAACAAATGGAAAAACACGAGCTGTTTTCAAATATGACTATGAAATAAAAGAAGTAACACTTAAATTCGGATATATGTAAATAGCTGCCTCCGACACTATGCAACATATGGACGGATTAAAAACTTAAAAAAGGGAATTTAAAATTGAGATGATAACAAACCCAAAAGAAACCATGAATGGTTTTAAAGTCAACTAGTGCAGTTTTGTCAAAGAGTTTAATTAATACTGTGGATACCTTCTTACTTAAGCCTTAGTAATGTTAGCTAACTTGTGGAAACAAACCTGCAAAATAAAAAGCCAAAGTTAATTAAAAAATCAACTAGAAGTTGAAAGGAAAGTGTATATACTGGTAAATTTTAACAGCAGTTGTCAGCAGTATATAACTAGACCTCAGCTTACCTGTTGACCTTTCTGCAGACCTTTCTACGTTGGCCTATGTCATGTTATATGAATTTGCCGTATTCGGCTGCAAAATTGTCCAACAAGAAGTTCACGTGCAAGTTTAACAACAAGAAAAAGAGTCAAAGCAGCACTTGTCTGATATTGCTATAGTGCTATCTCCACATCGGGAAGACCAATGGTTGCAGAAAGTACAAAGTAATTTAATACACTTTTAAGAAGAACCAAATGTTGAAACCGTGAGTCAGGATGGTGTGTGAGCCTCCTGTCAGAGAGAGTTTCAATTCCCACCTCCGGAAGAACTTTGAAAATGTCACGAGGGAGGTGCTGGATATTGAGTCCGAGTGGACGATGTTCCGTGCCTCTGTTGTCGAGGCGGCCGATTGGAGCTGTGGCCGCAAGGTGGTTGGTGCCTGTCGTGGCGGTAATCCTAGAACCCGTTGGTGGACGCCGGCGGTGAGGGATGCCGTCAGGCTGAAGAAGGAGTCCTATCGGGTTCTTTTGGCTCATGGGACTCCTGAGGCAGCAGACAGGTACCGACAGGCCAAGCGGTGTGCGGCTTCAGCGGTCGCGGAGGCAAAAACTCGGACATGGGAAGAGTTCGGAGAGGCCATGGAAAAAGACTTCCGGACGGCTTCGAAGCAATTCTGGACCACCATCCGCCGCCTCAGGAAGGGGAAGCAGTGCAGTGTCAACACCGTGTATGGTGGGGATGGTGCTCTGCTGACCTCGACTGCGGATGTTGTGGATCGGTGGAGAGAATACTTCGAAGACCTCCTCAATCCTACCAGCACGTCTTCCTATGAGGAAGCAGAGCCTGGGGAATCTGTGGTGGGCTCTCCTATTTCTGGGGCTGAGGTTGCCGAGGTAGTTAAAAAGCTCCTCGGTGGCAAGGCCCCGGGGGTGGATGAGACCCGCCCGGAGTTCCTTAAGGCTCTGGATGTTGTGGGGCTGTCTTGGTTGACAAGGCTCTGCAACATCGCGTGGACATCGGGGGCGGTACCTCTGGATTGGCAGACCGGGGTGGTGGTTCCTCTCTTTAAGAAGGGGAACCGGAGGGTGTGTTCCAACTATCGTGGGATCACACTCCTCAGCCTTCCCGGTAAGGTCTATTCAGGTGTACTGGAGAGGAGGCTACGCCGGATAGTCGAACCTCGGATTCAGGAGGAACAGTGTGGTTTTCGTCCTGGTCGTGGAACTGTGGACCAGCTCTATACTCTCGGCAGGGTCCTTGAGGGTGCATGGGAGTTTGCCCAACCAGTCTACATGTGCTTTGTGGACTTGGAGAAGGCATTCGACTGTGTACCCCGGGAAGTCCTGTGGGGAGTGCTCAGAGAGTATGGGGTAGCGGACTGTCTTATTGTGGCAGTTCGCTCCCTGTATAATCAGTGTCAGAGCTTGGTCCGCATTGCCGGCAGTAAGTCGGACACGTTTCCAGTGAGGGGTGGACTCCGCCAAGGCTGCCCTTTGTCACCGATTCTGTTCATAACCTTTATGGACAGAATTTCTAGGCGCAGTCAGGGCGTTGAGGGTATCTGGTTTGGTGGCTGCAGGATTAGGTCTCTGCTATTTGCAGATGATGTGGTCCTGATGGCTTCCTCCGGCCAAGATCTTCAGCTCTCACTGGATCGGTTCGCAGCCGAGTGTGAAGCGACTGGGATGGGAATCAGCACCTCCAAGTCCGAGTCCATGGTTCTCTCCCGGAAAAGTGTGGAGTGCCATCTCCGGGTTGGGGAGGAGATCTTGCCCCAAGTGGAGGAGTTCAAGTTCCTCGGAGTCTTGTTCACGAGTGGGGGAGGAGTGGATCGTGAGATCGACAGGCGGATCGGTGCGGCGTCTTCAGTAATGCGGACGCTGTATCGATCCGTTGTGGTGAAGAAGGAGCTGAGCCGGAAGGCAAAGCTCTCGATTTACCGGTCGATCTACGTTCCCATCCTCACCTATGGTCATGAGCTTTGGGTCATGACCGAAAGGACAAGATCACGGGTACAAGCGGCCGAAATGAGTTTCCTCCGCCGAGTGGCGGGGCTCTCCCTTAGAGATAGGGTGAGAAGCTCTGTCATTCGGGGGGAGCTCAAAGTAAAACCGCTGCTCCTCCACATCGAGAGGAGCCAGATGAGGTGGTTCGGGCATCTGGTCAGGATGCCACCCGAACGCCTCCCTAGGAAGGTGTTTCGGGCACGTCCGACCGGTAGGAGGCCACGGGGAAGACCCAGGACACGCTGGGAAGACTATCTCTCCCGGCTGGCCTGGGAACGCCTCGGGATCCCCCGGGAGGAGCTGGACGAAGTGGCTGGGGAGAGGGAAGTCTGGGCTTCCCTGCTTAAGCTGCTGCCCCCGCGACCCGACCTCGGATAAGCGGAAGAAGATGGATGGATGGATGGAGGATGGTGTGTGGAAAAGCTAAATGCTTGTGTCAGTCTCACATGACATGTTAAAGCAACAGTCTGTAACAAAGTTCTGCTACACAGTGACATAGCATACCGAATTGGCCCCTGATTTGTGATTTTGGTTGGCTATGCAAAAAGTCTCTGACAGTAAAGAAGACTGACAATATTCTATTAAAAACAAAAGCCTTGCACTTTGAAAAGCAGCCTGCCGGGCAGTCATGCAACTGTGCCTCCTGGAAACATTACCAATGGCCTGCCTGACCGCCAGGCACTCCATGCGACTGTGCCTCCTCATAGTTCAGCCAACCCTTTTAAACTACGGTTCTGTAGATAACATGGGCGTCGATTGACAGCTGTTCAGCCAACCCTCTTAAGTTACTGTTCTGTAGTTAACATGGGCGCCTATTGCGTCCTACCTTAATGACTTTTTCAGCCAACCCTTTTGAGTTACGGTTCTGTAGTTAACATGGGCACCGATTGCGTCGTACCTTAATAGCTGTTCAGCCAACCCTTTTAAGTCACGGTTGCATTATACCTTAAAGCTGTTGCACAAGAAACCAAGTTATATGACTCTGAGTCTTACGTTGGCCTATGTCATGTTATATGAATTTGGCGTATTCGGCTGCAAAATTGTCTAACAAGAAGGGAAGGCCAATGGTTGCAGAAAGTACAAAGTAATTTAATACACTTTTAAGAAGAACCAAATGTTGAAACTGTGAGTCAGGATGGTGTGTGGAAAAGCTAAATGCCTGTGTCAGTCTCACATGACATGTTAAAGCAACAGTCTGTAACAAAGTTTTGCTACACAGTGACATAGCATACCGAATTTGCCCCTGACTTGTGATTTTGGTTGGCTATGCAAAAAGTCTCTGACAGTAAAGAAGACTGACAATATTCTATTAAAAACAAAAGCATTGCACTTTGAAAAGCAGCCTGCCGGGCAGTCATGCAACTGTGCCTCCTGGAAACATTACCAATGGCCTGCCTGACCTCCAGTCAATCCATGCGACTGTGCCTCCTCATAGTTCAGCCAACTCTTTTAAACTACGGTTCTGTAGATAACATGGGCATCGATTGCGTCGTACCTTGATAGCTGTTCAGCCAACCCTCTTAAGTTACGGTTCTGTAGTTAACATGGGCGCGGATTGCGTCCTACCTTAATAACTTTTTCAGCCAACCCTTTTGAGTTACGGTTCTGTAGTTAACATGGGCACCAATTGCGTCGTACCTTAATAGCTGTTCAGCCAACCCTTTTAAGTCACGGTTGCATTATACCTTATAGCTGTTGCACAAGAAACCAAGTTATATGACTCTGAGTCTTACGTTTGGCCTATGTCATGTTATATGAATTTGCCGTATTCGGCTGCAAAATTGTCCAACAAAAAGGGAAGGCCAATGGTTGCAGAAAGTACAAAGTAATTTAATACACTTTTAAGAAGAACCAAATGTTGAAACCGTGAGTCAGGATGGTGTGTGGAAAAGCTAAATGCCTGTGTCAGTCTCCTGTTAATAAACATAATAGAGCAACAGTTTGAGACATTTCTGCTAAACAGTGACATTGCATACCGGATTTGCCAATGACTGGTGATTTTGATTTGCTACCCAAAAAGTCTCTGATAGTAAAGAAGGCTGACAATGTTCTATTAAAAACAAAAGCTGTGGACTTTGAAATGTCATGAGTTGTTTGATCATTTAAACTAATTGTTTTGAGATATCAGTGAATTAATTATCTGTAATAAGTGGAAAAGCGGACTGCCCGGCGGCCGGGCAGTCCATGCATGCTGTGCCTCCCTCCGGGCCCCCAGCCGCCTTATAGTCTGTAGTGCCTGGCTGCCTTATAGTCCTTATAGTTGTTCGGCCAACCCTTTTAAGTTACGGTTTTGTAGTCAACATGGGCACCAATTGCGTCCTACCTTAATAGCTTTTTCAGCCAACCCTTTTAAGTTACGGTTCTGTAGTGAACATGGGCGCCGATTGCCTCGTACCTTAATAGCTGTTCAGCCAACCCTTTTAAGTTACGGTTGCATGATACCTTATAGCTGTTGCGCAATAAACCAAGTTATATGACTCTGAGTCATACGTTGGCCTATGTCATGTTATATGAATTTGGCGTATTCGGCTGCAAAATTGTCCAACAAAAAGGGAAGGCCAATGGTTGCAGAAAGTACAAAGTAATTTAATACACTTTTAAGAAGAACCAAATGTTGAAACCGTGAGTCAGGATGGTGTGTGGGAAAGCTAAATGCCTGTGTCAGTCTCATGATAATAAACATAATAGAGCAACAGTTTGAGACATTTCTGCTAAACAGTGACATTGCATACCGGATTTGCCAATGACTGGTGATTTTGATTGGCTACCCAAAAAGTCTCTGATAGTAAAGAAGGCTGACAATGTTCTATTAAAAACCAAAGCCTTGGACTTTGAAATGGCATGAGTTGTTTGATCATTTAAACTAATTGTTTTGAGATATCAGTGAATGCCTTGGCAGAAAACACCATCTTAATTAATTATCGGTAATAAGTGGAAAGGCGGCCTGCCCAGCGGCCAGGCAGTCCATGCGTGCTGTGCCTCCCCCCGGGCCCCCAGCCGCCTTATAGTCTGTAGTCAACATGGGCACCAATTGAGTCGTACCTTAATAGCTTTTTCAGCCAACCCTTTTAAGTTACGGTTCTGTAGTGAACATGGGCGCTTATTGCGTCGTACCTTAATAGCTGTTCAGCCAACCCTTTTAAGTTACGGTTGCATTATACCTTGTAGCTGTTGCGCAAGAAACCAAGTTATATGACTCTGAGTCATACGTTGGCCTATGTCATGTTATATGAATTTGGCGTATTCGGCTGCAAAATTGTCCAAAAAGAAGTTCACATGCAAGTTTAACAACATCATCATCATTACACAAAACATGTGTTGATTTCCAACACATTCGTTTTAGGAGTGTAGAAACTATTTAGCAATTTAAAATAAAACAACAACACTGCACCAATATTAACATATTAATTTGTCACTCCCTATTAGTACTTTTTTATTATGTACAATTGTTTAACTGATTATTCAATTTAATGGAATAATTTGATGAAAAAAAGTTTTAATTTATATTCTGGTAATTGTTGAACTACTAAACTAATACAAATGCATCAAATCTGGACCGCATTGAGTGCTTGGAACAATAAATACGAGGGCATTGTTTCCGCACGGCCATTGCAATATAGCGCACATGACAGTTTTTTTTTAATATTAAAAATTCAATTTCAAGGTTATGGAAGCCCGTTTCCGCCACTGAAAAAAGGAAGAAAAAAAACCCTAGCTCAATGGTAAGCCATAATTATGAGATAAAAAGTCATCATTATGAGATAGGAAAGTTTAAATTATAATAATTTTTATCTTATAATTTCGGCTTTCTTATCTCATTACTACTTTTTATCCTATAATCATAACCTCTCATAATTTCAATTATTTAATTCATTATTATGACTTTATCTCATAATTTTGACTTTCCTATCTCAAAATTTTGACTTTTTAATCTCATAATTTGTATTTTCTTATCTCATAATTTCGATGTATTATCTCATAATAACTTTTCATCTCATAATTTGGATTTTTTTAAATTTCATAATTTAACCTTTTTATCTCATAATTTAAACTTTGTTTTTTATTACTTCGACTTTTTTTTATCTCATAATTATGACTTTTTATCTCATGGTAATGACTATTACCATTGGAGTATTTTTCCCTGTTTTAGAGCGCTTAATAGGCGGCAACCATTGATTCCATTGTTAGTTGACTTTTATTAACGTTTATTTACGAGTTAAAATGCATACGTTTCTGCTCGAAAGGATTCTTCATTCATCACGCCAAGTAATGTTTGTATGTTTCATAAATCAACTAAATCATTCTTACTTGCTAAACCGTTCCATGTGTGAAGTCTGTAGGATGCATATTTTGATATTGATATTGATATTGATATATTTTTTTATTTCAAATATGCATAAAAACAAGAGCAAACCTGATCCAATACAGTGCTATAGCCTTAACAGACATTATAACAAAATGAAAACAATGGAAAAGAAAAAACAAAAACAAATGAGCATTGGACTTTCTTTTTCTCTTTTTTTTTACATATTTGAAAAGGAGTGAGAAGAAGTTTACACTTATTTAATCCCACCCCTTTTCTTTAAATCATAAATTACTCTGAGTTAGAACTACCTGTTCACTCAATGTACAAACTTAATGAACTTGTATATACATAAATTATAGATATATACATACATATGCACACTACACACATACATAGCCACACCATTACCACTAGTGATCATGGAAATGGTATCATGCCACCACAGCAACACCACTGCCTCAATGGGCAGCCCCACACTCTTCTGTAACATAAACAAGCCAATATCAAAGCCCTTCTTCATCTCTGTACCTCTGGAATACCATGTACCTATACTTCTTTTTAAACTGGTTTATGTTTGGACATTGCTTTAACTCCACATTCAAACCATTCCATAATTTCACTCCACAAATTGAAATACAAAAACTTTTAATGGTCGTTCTATAACTAAGCATTTTGAAATTTAAATTCCCCCTTAAATTATAACCGCCCTCTCGTATGCTGAACAATTTTTGAATGCTTCCCGGGAGTTTATTTATTTTGGCTTTATACATTATTTGTGCAGTTTGATACAAAATAATATCATTAAATTTTAATATTTTTGACTGTAAGAATAGTGAGTGAGTATGGTCCAGATATCCAACCTTGTTGATGATGCGTACAGCTCTTTTCTGAAGTGTAGTTATTGAATTTAATGAGCTTTTATAATTATTCCCCCAGACTTCCACACAGTAGGTTAAGTATGGTAAAACTAATGAACAGTAAAGAATGTGGAGTGATTTGTGATCCAGAACCTGCTTTGCTTTATTTATTACTGAGATGCTTCTTGACAGCTTAGATTGTACATGTTTTATATGTGATTTCCAGTTAATTTGATCGTCAATTGTAACTCCAAGGAATTTTATTTCAAAAACCCTTTCAATATCCACCCCATCTATTTGTATCTGCACCTTTGTTTCATGTGTCCTCTTTCCAAACAGCATTAACTTAGTCTTAGTCAGGTTTAATGACAATTTATTGTAGTCAAACCAAGTTTTTAGTTTACTCATTTCTTCCATAATGACTTCTTGCAATTGATTTAAGTCATCCCCTGAACAAAAAATATCAGTGTCATCAGCAAATAACACTAATTTCAATAATGTAGACACTTTACATATATCATTGATATATAGGATGAACAGTTTTGGCCCCAACACTGACCCCTGGGGGACACCACAAACAATATCCAAACACGATGAACAGCAATCCCCCAACTTCACAAACTGTTGTCTCTTATTTAAGTAACTTTTAAGCCAATCTAGTACAACTCCCCTAATTCCATACTTTTCCATTTTATTGATTAATATATCGTGGTTAATTGTGTCAAATGCTTTTTTTAGATCAATAAATATTCCCATTGCATATTGTTTCTTTTCTATGGCATTTGTGATTTCCTCTATTGTTTCAACTATTGCCATTGATGTAGATCTGTTTGATCTAAACCCATATTGACAGTCAGAGAGTAATTTATGTTTTTCTATAAATGCATCTAACCTGTTATTAAATAGTTTTTCTAATATTTTAGAGAATTGTGGAAGTAAAGAGACGGGTCTATAGTTTGTGAAGTGGTGCTTGCTCCCAGTTTTAAACAGAGGTATAACTTTAGCTATTTTCATTTCATTTGGAAATGCACCGGTTTGAAATGACAAATTACAGATATATGTTAATGGTTTTGATATCCCTGTAATGACCTTTTTTACCAATGCCATACTAATGTCATTGGAGTCAGTGGACATTTTGTTCTTACATTTGTTTACAATATCCAACACTTCTTCTTCACCCACTGCATTTAAAAACATAGAATTGGGATTTCTCTCCAACAATCCCTCCATATTTTTACCAGTTGTCCGTGGATCTGGGATTTTTTTTGCAAGTTCGGGTCCAATACTTACAAAGAATTTATTGAAGGCATTAGCCACATCTTCCATATTATCATTTTCTTTACCATCATTCGTGAAATACGTTGGATAGTTAATTGAAGAGGTACTGTTTCTTATAATACTGTTTAATAAATTCCATATTCCTTTGATATTGTTTTTATTATCATCTAGTAATTTCTTATAATACTCTCTCTTATTTGACCTTATAATATGAGTTAATTTGTTTTTATATTTTTTATATTTATTTTCTGCTTCTTTTGTTTTCAATCTTATAAATTCTCTGTAAAGAGTATTTTTCTTTTTGCAAGCATTTTGCAATCCCTTTGTGATCCAATGACAATTAGAATATTTTCTTTTACTGGTGCATTCTTTTATTGGGCAATTTTTATCATATACTGACCTAAATATTCTCAAGAATATATTGTAAGCGCTATTAACATCACCATTTTCATAAATGACATCCCAATTCTGCTCCAGTAAATCATGTTTGAATGAACTAATAGATTCCTCTGATCTCGTTCTTCTGTATTGGGTTGGCTTTTCTAATTTTTTTGTCCTGTAGTTTCCATTGAATATCAGAAAAACTGGGAGGTGGTCAGTGATATCTTTGATCAATAGCCCACTTACGGTCTTATTCTCAATATCATTAGTGAATATGTTGTCGATTAGAGTGGCAGAGTGGGACGTAATTCGACTGGGTCTGGTGATTTTGGGATATAGACTCATACTGTACATTGTGTCAATGAAATTATCTATATCATTATTTTTACTGGGATTTAACATGTCAATATTAAAGTCTCCACAAATGAAGACAGCTTTATTAACATTACTCTTCTTTGAAAACAAGCATTCCATCCAATCTGTAAAACATTCAATGCTTGTACCTGGCGATCTGTATATACAACTAATAATGACATTTCTACTTTTTTCCATACAAATTTCAACTGTTAGACATTCAAGTAGGTTATCAACCACAGTTGTCATATCATCCAGACGTTTGAATCTCAAGGTGTTATCCACATAGATTGCCACCCCTCCACCCCCCTTGTTTTGTCTATTCATATTAATAAAGTCATAACCATCCAGTTCAAAATCTGTCACTTTTTCACTGTTAATCCAAGTTTCAGATACTGCAATTATGTTAAATGGTTGAGAAAAGGTGTGTAAATAGTCCTTGATGTCCTTGAAATTCCTGTTTAGGCTTCTACTATTAAAATGGATAATGGACAATTTGCCTTTAGTAATAATATTCTGGTTGTACTGTTCATTGGTGTAGTAGCAGCAGTTCTCATTGATATTGAGGAGGAAATTATTGTCCGGGTCTATATCATGTTCCAGGTCTTGTAGGTGGTGCTCAGTGTATTGAGATGCTTTCAACTGTACATTGTCATATTCACTTACCAACTGAATTATGTGGCTAGTGTCATCTTGCGTATTGTCAATGTGTGTCATGATTGTGTTTAATCACTTTTACCTTACAGTCCAGTTCAAACGTCATATTCGTTCAGATCCTCGATGTTTCTAATCACCAGCACTTTGGCGTTCTCCGGAGTACCGTTGAGTTTGATGAATACTTTACAGTTCGCAGTCCAAGTTTGTAGAATTTTCTTCTCTCTCCTCATTTGGCGTGCTTTTCGGGCTATATCAGCATTTCGTTTGGTCAAATGGTCGTTCATATACACGTTTGTTCCTTTTAGCTTTCTTCCCTGTTTTAGCAACGCGATCTTGTGCTTTCTGTTTACAAATCTCAGGACTACGCTCGGCTTGTCGTTTGTTCCTCTCCTGGGCAAAAGGTGACATGCTTCGATACTGTTACAGTCCAGTTGTATGTCCTTGGACTGCATGAATACCGCCACCTGTCGCTCCATTGAAATGATATCCAACTCCGCCGGCTCCTCTCCATTCGCTGGGTTTACTGCTCGTGCGTAAGACCGGGGTTTGATGCTAAGTCCGGTGATGATCACATCATTGACCCGCGTGTACTGCTCAATATCAGCAACTCTGTTCTCCAGGATTGCGATTTTCTTATCTTTCTCCAGATTGTCAGCCCTCATCTGATCCAGCTGCACAACAAGGGCCATGATGGTTTTCTGCTGCTCCTTGATCGTAGCAACTTCCTCGATCAGAGTGTCGATTGACTTTTTAAGTTCGCTATAATCAGCCTTGGGCGCCATCTCGTCTTTGTAACAGCGCACCGGCTAGTTACTCCAGATATGCACTTGTTAAATTAATTGCAAACTTTCTCCTTACATTATTAAACTTAAATGTTTGGAGTAAAATTCGCGAGCGCCGTTTATTTGTACGTTATATCGTAATGTAATGAAGCTAGCCTTGTTAGCATTAGCTAATATGCTAGCTAAAGCGTGTCAGTGGTAGTATTATTAACTTACAACAGTGTACTGTTTGTATTGTTGCAGTTTCACAAATTTCTCAGTAAATTCGCCAAAACGTCACCATGGAGTTATTGAGTCTGTTTAGCTGATTGGAGAGCTCGCTTCCCCAACTAGTGGGTCCATGACGATGGCTTCTGTTTTGTTTGATCAGCCGTTTTACTGCCGTGTTACAGACACCGTTTGGAAACAAATAAGGTATGTACATAAACATTCAGAAAATATTCCTGTGTAAATAACACATTTCAAAATGCATATATCTGCGGCTTATATTCTGATGTGGCTAATATACTGTATGAAAAAATATTTATTTATTTTAAAATTTAATGGGTGCGGCTTATTTACCGGTGCGTTCTATAGTCTGGAGAATATGGTACTTGTTAAACAAAACCTCTGTCTTGTCCTTGACGATGTCTTACGTTTTGTTTGATCAGCCGTTTTACTGCCGTGTTACAGACGCCGTTTGCAAACAATTAAGGTTTATGCAAATGAACGTTTACAAAATATTGTTGTGTAAAAAAGTCGTTTTACAACGTATATATGTGCGGCTTGTTGATTTCTGGAAAAAAAAAATGTTTTCAAAAATTTTGTGGATGCGGTTTATAGTTCGAAAAATTCGATACATTTTTTTCTGTTAAGGTGATTCATTCAAAACTTTCAACAATTATTATGTTTGATGTCTACAACGTTTATTAAAACATGACTTTTTGTCATAATTCATTATATATGGTTTTTCCTAAAAAGATTTTCTTCATGTCGAATTAAAAAATGTCAATGTTCCCAGGTGACAGTTATTTAAGCATTACCACAAAACCAAACTTCACATAAAAGTCATTCATTTATCAAAGGGCAGTGTGGAGGGGGACGTGGCCTGCGGGCCTGCCGCAGAACGGGGTGTTGCCAGGACCGGCCTCGAAGACAGCGACAGGTGCGAAGATGGCCCAGGTCAGCCTTGTTATCTAATCGCCTGTCGCCTTTATTAGCAGCAGCCGTGATGAGACGAGTAGTTGGAGTTGGAGGTGCTGCTGGGCAGACGCAGAAAGACTTGTTGCTGGGAAGCAAAAGGCTCACACAAAACCCGGAGACACAAACATGCACAACAATGGAGGAAAGCAAGACTGAGGTACAGGGATGTATATCGTAAGGATTTTATCGATACCGATACCAATATTGATATTACTTATCGATACTGGTATTCATTAGTACTCTTATTGCTGTAAATGAAGATGTAAAAAAAATATTTTTTTTTTAGCTTTATTTTTTTTTTAATTACTGCTTCCTTATTTGTGATTATTCAAAGCTGATTATCAGATCATAGGGCTGGGCATTATGGCAAAAAATAAATAAAAATAAAAATAAAATAATCATCCGATTTTGATTAATACCGTAATTTTGTTTTACTGGTATTCATTAGTACTCTTATTACTGTAAATGAAGATGTAAAAAAAACCTTTTTTTTTTAAGCTTTATTTTATTTAAATTACTGCTTCCTTATATGTGATTATTCCAAGCTGATGATCAGATATCATAGGGCTGGGCGATATGGCAAAAAATAAAAAATAAAAAATCATCCGATTTTGATTAATACCACAATCTTTTACTGGTATTCATTGGTACTCTTATTGCTGTAAATGAAGATGTAAAAAAAACATACATGTTTTTTTTAGCTTAATTAAAAAAAAATGATTGCTTCCTTATTTGTGATTATTCCAAGCTGATTATCAGATCATAGGGCTGGGCGATATGGCAAAAAATAAAAAAAAATAAAATAAAAAATCACCCTATTTTGATTAATACCACCATTTTTTTACTGGTATTCATTGGTACTCTTATTACTGTAAATGAAGATGTAAAAAAAACATTTTTTTTAAAGCTTTATTTTTTTTAAATTACTGCTTCCTTATATGTGATTATTCCTAGCTGATGATCAGATATCATAGGGCTGGGTGATATGGCAAAAAATAAAACATAAAAAATAAAAAATCATCCGATTTTGATAAATACCGCAATTTTTTTTATTGGAATTCATTGGTGTAAATGAAGATGTAAAAAAAACATACATGTTTTTTTAGCTTAATTTTTTTTAAATTACTGCTTCCTTATTTGTGATTATTCCAAGCTAATTATCAGATAATAGGGCTGGGCGATATGGCAAAATAAAAATAAAAAATAATTTTAAATAATCATCCGATTTTGATTAATACCGCAATTTTTTTTACTGGTATTCATTGGTACACTTATTGCTGTAAATGAATATGTAAAAAAAAACAT
Source organism: Nerophis lumbriciformis (assembly GCF_033978685.3). NCBI lineage: Eukaryota > Metazoa > Chordata > Actinopteri > Syngnathiformes > Syngnathidae > Nerophis > Nerophis lumbriciformis. Next base: position 60,242,547 of record NC_084550.2, on the reverse strand, counting down.
TTTTTTTTTTAAGCTTTATTTTTTTTAAATACGTGCTTCCTTATTTGTGATTATTCCAAGCTGATTGTCAGATCATAGGGCTGGGCGATATGGCAAAAAAAAAAAAAAAAAAAAAAAAATATATATATAAATCATCCGATTTTGATTAATACCGCAATTTTTTACTGGTATTCATTGGTACTCTTATTGCTGTAAATGAAGATGTAAATAAACATTACTATTTTTTTTTTAGCTTTATTTTTTTTAAATGACTGCTTCCTTATTTGTGATTATTCCAAGCTGATTATCAGATCATAGTGTTGGGCGATATGGCAAAAAAAAAATAAAAAAATCCGATTTTGATTAATACCGCAATTTTTTTTAACTGGTATTCATTGGTACTCTTATTAGTGTAAATGAAGATGTAAAAAAAAATTTTTTTTTTTAAGCTTTATTTTTTTTAAATGACTGCTTCCTTATATGTGATTATTCCAAGCTGATGATCAGATATCATAGGGCTGGGCGATATGGCAAAAAATAAAAAAATCATCTGATTTTGATTAATACTGCAATTTTTTATCGGAATTCATTGGTACTATTATTGCTGTAAATGAAGATGTAAACAAAACATACATGTTTTTTTAGCTTAATTCTTTTTTTAAATTACTGCTTCCTTATTTGTGATTATTCCAAGCTGATGATCAGATAATAGGGCTGGGCGATATGGCAAAATAAAAAATAAAAATAATTTTAAATAATCATCCGATTTTGATTAATACCGCAATTTTTTTTACTGGTATTCATTGGTACACTTATTGCTGTAAATGAATATGTAAAAAAAAACATTTTTTTTTTAAGCTTTATTTTTTTTAAATACGTGCTTCTTTATTTGTGATTATTCCAAGCTGATTGTCAGATCATAGGGCTGGGCGATATGGCAAAAAAAAAAAAAAAAAATCCGATTTTGATTAATACCGCAATTTTTTTTACTGGTATTCATTGGTACTCTTATTAGTGTAAATGAAGATGTAAAAAAAACATATATTTTTTTAAGCTTTATTTTTTTTAAATGACTGCTTCCTTATATGTGATTATTCCAAGCTGATGATCAGATATCATAGGGCTGGGCGATATGGCAAAAAATAAAAAATAAAAAAATCATCTGATTTTGATTAATACTGCAATTTTTTACCGGAATTCATTGGTACTCTTATTGCTGTAAATGAAGATGTAAACAAAACATACATGTTTTTTTAGCTTAATTCTTTTTTTAAATTACTGCTTCCTTATTTGTGATCATTCCAAGCTGATGATCAGATAATAGGGCTGGGCGATATGGCAAAAATAAAAAATAAAAATAAAAATAAATCATCCGATTATGATTACTACCGCAATTTATTTTTACTGGTATTCATTGGTAGTGCTGTAAATGAATATGTAAAAAAAACATTTTTTTTTTTTAGCTTTATTTTTTCTAAATACGTGCTTCCTTATTTGTGATTATTCCAAGCTGATTATCAGCTCATAGGGCTGGGCGATATGGCAAAAAAAAAAAAAAAAAAATTTTTTTTTTTTAAATCATCCGATTTTGATTAATACCGCAATTTTTTTTATACTGGTATTCATTGGTACTCTTATTGCTGTAAATGAATATGTAAAAAAAAACCCTTTTTTTTTTTTTTTTTTTTTAGCTTTATTTTTTTTAAATACGTGCTTCCTTATTTGTGATTATTCCAAGCTGATTGTCAGATCATAGGGCTGGGCGATATGGCCAAAAAACAAACAAAAAACAAACAAACAAACAAACAAACAAACAAACAAAAAAAATTATATATATATATATATATATATATATATATATATATATATATATATATATATATATATATATATATATATATATATATATATAATCATCCGATTTTGATTAATACCGCAATTTTTTACTGGTATTCATTGGTACTCTTATTGCTGTAAATGAAGATGTAAAAATATATTTTTTTTAATTTAGCTTTATTTTTTAAAAATGACTGCTTCTTTATTTGTGATTATTCCAAGCTGATTATCAGATCATAGGATCGGTTGAAAAAAAGTAAACAAGTGTAGCAAATTTGGACACTGACATTTTAGAGCAGAGCTATTCAATTGCATAATGAAGAGGGCCACAGTTTCAAGAGCCCAAGGTCTCAGGGGCCGAACATCAACATTTCTTTGAATCTGTGTTTCCTTATTTACGAAGTAAACACATCATCTTTCACACTGCACTGTCAATAAACTCATGATTCTGCCCTCGCTACTCGTTTCCAGCGTGTACGGCAAGACAGATAGTTAACAGCATGAAGAAACAGAAGCTAAGTTGACGATTGATGTTCCTTCTTTTGAATAATTTGTTTTTTTAATCAGTTTTATTTCTTTATACGGCTTCCTTTATTTAAGTTTGCAAGACTGAAAATATAAACATTACAAAAGTATAACGTCCATAGTGTATTTTACATGAATAATGTTCATTGTATGTAACATACTGTAAATAAAATAGGTTTAGTATTAATACACACTTGGTTTAAACACAAGTAAACCTAATGTGTAGCTTTGTCGCCCTCTAGTGGTCAAAGTTAGAACTACGTGTATTTACCAGTTTTGATAGCCAGAGTTAAACAGCCAAAAACAACACGACCACGAATACAAACGACATCAACGTCAACAATGTCAATAAATTCACAATCAATTTCAATAAATTCACACTTTGTTGTCCAGTCGCTGATAAAAGTCCGATTTTTTGCCATTTATTTAGATTTCTTTCCGGGTCGAGAGTTCCTTCTTCTTCTACTCACCCACTGCTGCGTCATTGTGACACATATATTTTGCTATTGCCCCCTGCTGTGTGGCGAGAGTACTGCATACATGAGCGACACTGTTTTGAATAGTTTCGTCAAAAAAATTTATAAATAAATACATCCATCCATCCATCCATCCATTTTCTACCGCTTATTCCCTTTGGAGTCGCGGGGGGCGCTGGAGCCTATCTCAGCTACAATCGGGCGGAAGGCGGGGTACACCCTGGACAAGTCGCCACCTCAAATATTTATTTATTTATTGTAATAAATAAATACAATAAAATAAAAGTTTTGATTGAGTATTCTTTAGAAATGTGTAGAACGCCGTTCGATTATGCTGCAATCGGTTTGGTGCTTATAAAGTGAAGCCAAGTAGAATTAGAGTGTGTTAAACTTAGACAAACTTTATTGATCCACAAGGGAAATTGTTCCACACAGTAGCTCAGTTAAAAAGGATGGAAAGTGTAAGGATGGAAAGGATAATTCAGGTGTAAAGTAGACAAAAAATGTACCGTAGTAGCAATATAAATATAACATATATGTAATATTTACATATTATATACCCAGTATATAATATATACTGATATATTATATTATTATATTATATTTTTATATAATATATACAACATATAACATTTTGGTTAATGTTTGGTAGAAGTATAGGCTTCAGCACCCCCCCCCTCGCGGCCCCGAAAGGGACAAGCGGTAGGAAATGGATGGATGGATGGATGGAGGTCTGGTAGTCACTATCTGTGCTATTTTTTTTTTTTTTTTTTAGAAAGTAATACTTTCTACTTGCTTTGTTTGTTTATTTATTTATTTTTACAATGCAATTAACAGTGCAATAACAGTGCAGTACATTTTCATAACATGGCGACTACAGGCTAGTTTCTCTTGTTATATTCTTATTTTTACGGTTATATTTTTATTCTTATTGATGCTTTTTATTTGTATTCTTATTGTAATACTTTCTATTTTATTTTTACTTTTTAAATTCTATCTCAATTCTACGGAACCCCTAAAGGGACATGGGGTAATTTTCTTTTTTAGAATTTTAATTTAAATTTTTTTTTTTTTTTAGACATTTATCTCGTGCGCATGAGAAACTATCTTGTGCGCACGAGAAACTTTTTATAAAGTTCTAAAAAAATAAAAAATAAAAATTGATTATTTATTTTTAATTTTTTTTTAAGACATGAGAAACTTTCTCGTGCGCACGAGATACATGTCTAAATTTTTTTTTTAAATAAATAAATTATCAATTTTAATTTTTTATTTTTTTAGAACTTTGTAAAAAGTTTCTCGTGCGCACAAGATAGTTTCTCGTGCGCACGAGATAAATGTCTAAAAAAATAAAAAATAAAATAAAAATTATAAGCATTTTTTTTACCCCATGTCCCTTTAGGGCAGGGGTCGGCAACAAATAAACATTTGAATGCATCAGTCTGTGTGCAATGAATAAATATAATGTACAAGTTACACCTTTTGAATGCAATTACTGAAATAAATCAAGTTTTTCAAAATATTCTAATTTACTGGCTTTTACCTGTGTATATATACACACACACATATATACAGGGTTCCCCCTAGACCAGGGGTCGGCAACCCAAAATGTTGAAAGAGCCATATTGGACCAAAAATACAAAAACAAATCTGTCTGGAGCCGCAAAAAATTAAAAGCCATATTACATACAGATTGTGTGTCATGAGATATAAATTGAATTAAGATGACTTAAAGGAAACTAAATGACCTCAAATATACCTACAAATGAGGCATAATGATGCAATATGTACATTTAGCTAGCCTAAATAGCATGTTAGCATCGATTAGCTTGCAGTCATGCAGTGACCAAATATGTCTGATTAGCACTCCACACAAGTCAATAACATCAACAAAACTCACCTTTGTGGATTCATGCACAATGTTAAAAGTTTGGTGGACAAAATGAGACAGGAAAAAAAAGTGGCATAAAACACGTCCTAGAAAGTCGGAGAAAGTTATACATGTAAACAAACTAGGGTGAGTTCAAGAACCGCCAAAATTAGTAGGACAAAACAGCGCTCGCCAAATACTCGAATCGGTGAAGCATGTTTAATATAAACAGTGTGCTTTATAACAATTAGGGAGGCTTGTGTCATGTTTGTCCTCCTACAGAAACCATATTAAAACAAAAAATATATTTTTTCCCCCTCATCTTTTGCCCTTTTTCATACATTTTTGAAAGAGTTCCAGAGAGCCACTAGGGCGGCGCCAAAGAGCCGCATGCGGCTCTCGAGCCGTTGGTTGCCGACCCCTGCTTTAGGGGCTCCGTACAATTCTGTACACTGCTGCTGGAATTTTAATTTTCCTGAAGGAATCAATAAAGTACTATCCATCTATCTATCTATCTATCTATCTATCTATCTATCTATCTATCTATCTATCTATCTATCTATCTATCTATCTATCTATCTATTGTCGGAGGCAGATATTTACATATATCCGAATTTTAGTGTTACTTATTTTCTTTCATAGTCATATTTGAAAACAGCTCGTGTTTTCCATTTATTCTCTTTCTGTTTCTCTGCAAGTAAACTGTGTGTGTTAACCTTGAATTCTTTGGAATGTGTTTTGACTAGCATGTGTTTTGACGAGAGAGAGGAGAGAGGGTTTTGGGGTCGGGAAGACAGACCATTTTGGCGGCGCCATAGAATGTTCTATGCTGGACTGGTCTCAAATGTATATCTGCAAAGCTTTGCCAATATATTACAAAATACCTATTCTGTCTCTGGTGGTTTTTCAACTCAGCTTTAAGTGTCGTAAAGAGCTTGGGAGCGACTTGTGACTTGAATTCCCTGGGAGGAACAACTGGCACAAAACGCAACACTGTCTATCTGTCTATCTATCTATCTATCTATCTATCTATCCATCTATCTGATGAAACGGAGTGCATTTTAGTGTAAGAAAACACTCCTTTTGTTTAGCCTGAAAAAAAAGAAGTAATGATTTAAAGTTAAGTAAAGGAACTTTATTTTGTTGGACCGAATAATCGATGCTTTGGTCCACATGCTGTCTTTTTTTTTTTTTTCAAACTGGTGCGTTTACATCATGATCTGCAAACCAGAAAAAAAAAGAAGAAATGAGTGGAGAACACGCTAGTGTCGTGTAATAAGAACCTGCAGGACGCCACCAACCGAGTCCATCCATTCGTTGTAGGCAGACACGCGGGTGAAGACGGTGGGCTTCCTGATGGCGTTGCATCCCAAGCCGGACACGAAGCTGGCGATGCCGTGCACGTAGTACTTGCCGTTCACCAGGCAGTTCAGAGGCCCGCCTGAGTCGCCCTGAGGTCAAAAACACATACAGTCCACTCTCTCTTCCACTTTGCCCGTTATAATAATAATAATAATAATAATTATTGTCTCACGTTGCATCCGGACTCAGCGGCACCGCCGGCGCACACCATGGAGGTCTTGATGGTGCTTCCCCACCAGCTGGAGCTGGTGCAGGTCTGGTGGCCGACCAGAGGAAGGTACGCCTGCTTCAGCTGAGAGGAGAGGCTGCCTCCGGCTAGACACAAAACATAGCATCAATTCCGGACTCTACATTTTTCCTACGCTTTAAACCCTGCGGCGTATAAAACGGTACAGCTCATTTATGGCCATAATGTTTTAAAGTTTAAGTTAAAGTACCACTGATAGTCACACACACACACTAGGTGTGGTGATATTACCCTCTGCATTTGACCCATCCCCTTGTTCCACCCCCTGGGAGGTGAGAGGGGTAGTGAGCAGCAGCGGTGGCCGCCCCCAGGTAACATTTTTGGTGATTTAACCCCCAATTCCAACCCTTGATGCTGAGTGCCAAGCAGGGAGGTAATGGATCCCATTTTTATAGTATTTGGTACGACTCGACCTACCGATCTCAGGGCGGACACTCTAACCAAAAGGCCACCGAGCAGGCATTTAAACCATTCGACTATTCAACACAAAATGTTTTCATTAAACCCAAGCGAAGGGCTGAAATGGTGTGTTATTGTTTGTGCAATGGCGCCATCTTGTGGACGAGTTCGCTCACTGCAAGGTGTTGCGGGGTTGAACATGTACTTTCTGCTTTCGTGCCTTGAACCGGAAGTGAAGCAGCGTTTCTGCTCGAAAAGGATCCTTCATTCATGACTCCAAGCATTGTTTGTAAGTTTTACAATATAACTAAAACTAGTTGTTAGAATAATTGTGATGTGGGGGGGGGGGAAGCAAAATGAAGGTGTTCCTACGTTTTTCATGTATGGTAATCAACAGAAGGATGTTGTTCTGGCCCAAGGACTTCAGAGCGGAGAGATGACAGGATCTGCCCAATTTCCAGACGACCTCTTTTTGAAGTATTTTACGAACTCTTTTTGAACTATTTTATGGAACTCTTTTTGAACTATTTTACGAACTCTTTTTGAACTATTTTACGAACTCTTTTTGAACTGACCTTTCCTGTGAATTGTTTACGACCTTTTCTGTGAACTTTTTGCGACCTTTGTCCTTTGGAAACAGTGGTGGCCATGTGGTCGGGGAGGGTCCAAAAAAAAAGAAGGAGGCATGCAATCTTTTGGCAGAGCGTGCTGGAGATTGTAGAAGGGTACAGTGTGTCCAGGCGTGTCTCCTCAATTGAGTCCAAATTGAATTCTGTCTCTGTTTAATTATTTGCCTCTTGTCTTGTTTAATAGATGTCATCAGTGTTTGAACCTGACACTAGTCTTACCTATT
>NC_084550.2:60227500-60232500 GCF_033978685.3 Nerophis lumbriciformis | reverse complement strand
TAAAATATATATAAATTATATATATATATATATATATATATATATATATATATATATATATATATATATATATATATAAAAATGTTCTTAATAAATAAAAATGTAAAAAATAATTTAGAAATTAATTAATCATTTAATTGAATAATAAAATAATTGTTAAAAAAGGTTTGTGGACCACAGATGTGTTAGACAGATAGAATGAAAATTAAATTAGCAATTTAAAAAAGTCGAAGAGGAGTACTCCATTATAATGTGTTTTTAAAAAAAATATTTTGTATTTGCTTGACTGGCATACAGAATCTTTAAAAGTTGACTCATGGGGTAAAAATGATTGTGCGCCACAAATTAGAGAAAAAATTCCAACAACTCTGTTGATCTGTTAATATCTAAAAAAATAAATAAATTAAAATAAGTATTAATATATATGTAAAAAGGATGAAGATGTATTTTAATTTTTTTTAACAAATCAAAATTGTAGAAATAATTGACAAATGATTCATTAATTTAATTGAATAATAAAATAATTGTTAAAAAAGTTTATAGACCACAGATGTGATTTACAACATTACAAATAGAACGGCAATTAAATTAGCAATTTAAAAAAAGTCGACTACAAAAAAAGAGGAGTGTTGTATTATTTTCAACAATAAGGTTTTTAATAAAGCAATAAAATTGTACCCAAAGAAAATATATATAATGGATTAAATTTAATGCCGTGGTGGTCGCCATCATGTTACCTTGTCAAAATAAAATGTTTATCACCTGTCCACGCAGTGAGCGGCGGTCATGACCCAGCCTTTCTCGATCAGGGTTCCTCCGCAGGTGTGGTAGAACCTGCTGCCAGACTGGTACTGGAGAGAGATCTAATGGGACAGGCAAGTCCACACCTAAACCTCTGAAACGCAAACGTTGTACAAACACTGCGTGGATTACCTGCCAGGGCCAAGAGTTGGGTCTGGCCACCTCACCTCCGACCACCCTCTCCAGGCTGTCCTCCAGATACCTGGGCTGGGGCTCCAGCTCGGCCACCACTGGTGGGGAAACATCATCAACTTAGTCGAAATAACCGATGCAGAGTTGGTGGACCAGTGATGAACACTTCCACAGACTTGAGGACTTCAGGGTGGTTTTCTTACCCAGGGCCGCCAGAGTAGTCAAAACCAAAAACCTCAGCATGTCTGCAAAGCGTCGCCAATGTTTCTGCAGAGGAGGCCAGGTTTCCCCCCGCTGCTTTTATACCTCGGCTCAACCTTCAGCCGTGCACCTGTTGACGCTCCCACGCTTTGTTATCGCACCTGTGCAGCGGCGTGCTTGAGAGTGAGGAATGACACGTAGACGGTATCGCCGCACGATATGAGTCACATTGAAAACGTTCGGAAAAAAAAAAAGTTTTCCGTGCGTTTCGATTGATGCGAGTCCAACGCTGATCGCATGCAGGCCCAAAAGTATTTGGACAGTGGGTTTGTTCCAAAGGACTTAATAAAACAATGAAAATGTGCTATGAGATTATTTTCATATTTAACCTCTTAAGGCCCAAGCTGTTTGTTTACATGTTTTTTTTAAATTTATTTTGCTATTTGGGCTTATTGGACCCTAATTAGAATAAAAACTAATACTCATCTTTTTATATGATGTACTTAGTCCATAAGTAACAAATGTGTACTTCATGTTTAGTGAATTGCTAAATCGTGCAGTTTCTAACAAAGTTTTTTAATGCACATAGGTTTTTATCAAAGTCTTTCTTCCGCAGAACGTGACTTTTCAGTGCCGTCCGTATCCTCTCTCCTCTCCTGCTCCTGGGCCGCTTACTGTTAAAGACGACAGATGATTAGATAAACACCTACAACCTGTGAAATCTAATCACCCGCCGGCTGTGTCTCGCCGTCAGCACTGCCACGGCCCCCCCCGTCTGATGGTGCTCTGTCCTCAGCACCATGGACAGAGGCGGTGACCTTTGCTCCTGTAGGCAGCGCTGGCAACATCTCCCTCCACATCTTGTTTTATTTAAATGGCAAACACACCCTAATAATTTTCTTGTTTGGTGGAATATTTGATGTGAAGGAACTGGGTCCTTGAATAGGTCACTAAGTCAAACCAACGTTGATTTTTGTATCAGTCCAACATTGATTTTGATTAATTATTATTTATTGGAGCAATGTTTAAAAGTAAAAAACTGCTTGCATGGCAGCTTTGCATTATTAGAGTCAATATTGCAAAAAAAAAGTTTTTCGTGCGTTTCGATTGATGCGAGTGCAACGCTGATCGCACGCAGGCCCAAAAGTATTTGGACAGTGGGTTTGTTCCAAAGGACTTGAAATAAAACAATGAAAATGTGCTATGAGATTATTTTCATATTTAACCTCTTAAGGCCCAAGCTGTTTGTTTACATGCTTTTTTTAATTTCTCTTTGCTATTTGGGCTTATTGGACCCTAATTAGAATAAAAAACTAAGAATCATCTTTTTATATGATGTACTTAGTCCATAAGTAACAAACGTGTACTTCATGTTTAGTGACGTGCTAAATCGTGCAGTTTCTAACAAAGTTTTTTAACGCACATAGGTTTTTATCAAAGTCTTTCGTCCGCAGAACGTGACTTTTCAGTCCCGTCCGTATCCTCTCTCCTCTCCTGCTCCCGGGCCGCTTACTGTTAAAGACGACAGATGATTAGATTAACACCTACCACCTGTGAAATCTAATCACCTGCCGGCTGTGTCTCGCCGTCAGCACTGCCACGCCCCCCCCCCGTCTGATGGTGCTCTGTCCTCAGCACCATGGACAGAGGCGGTGACCTTTGCTCCTGGCAACATCTCCCTCCACACCTTGTTTTATTTAAATGGCAAACACACCCTAATAATTTTCTTGTTTGGTGGAATATTTGATGTGAAGGAACTGGGTCCTTGAATAGGTCACTAAGTCAAACCAACGTTGATTTTTGTATCAGTCCAACATTGATTTTGATTAATTATTATTTATTGGAGCAATGTTTAAAAGTAAAAAACTGCTTGCATGGCAGCTTTGCATTATTAGAGTCAATATTGCAAAAAAAAAAAAAGTTTTTCATGCGTTTCGATTGATGCGAGTCCAACGCTGATCGCATGCAGGCCCAAAAGTATTTTGACAGTGGGTTTGTTCCAAAGGACCTGAAATAAAACAATGAAAATGTGCTATGAGATTATTTTCATATTTAACCTCTTAAGGCCCAAGCTGTTTGTTTACATGCTTTTTTTTTCTTTTTCTCTTTGCTATTTGGGCTTATTGGACCCTAATTAGAATAAAAAACTAAGAATCATCTTTTTATATGATGTACTTAGTCCATAAGTAACAAACGTATACTTCATGTTTAGTGACGTGCTAAATCGTGCAGTTTCTAACAAAGTTTTTTAATGCACATAGGTTTTTATCAAAGTCTTTCTTCTGCAGAACGTGACTTTTCAGTCCCGTCCGTATCCTCTCTCCTCTCCTGCTCCCGGCCGCTGACTGTTAAAGACAACAGATGATTAGATTAACACCTACCACCTGTGAAATCTAATCACCTGCCGGCTGTGTCTCGCCGTCAGCACTGCCACGCCCCCCCGTCTGATGGTGCTCTGTCCTCAGCACCATGGACAGAGGCGGTGACCTTTGCTCCTGCAGGCAGCGCTGGCAACATCTCCCTCCACACCTTGTTTTATTTAAATGGCAAACACACCCTAATAATTTTCTTGTTTGGTAGAATATTTGATGTGAAGGAACTGGGTCCTTGAATAGGTCACTAAGTCAAACCAACGTTGATTTTTGTATCAGTCCAACATTGATTTTGATTAATTATTATTTATTGGAGCAATGTTTAAAAGTAAAAAACTGCTTGCATGGCAGCTTTGCATTATTAGAGTCAATATTGCAAAAAAAAAAAGTTTTCCGTGCGTTTCGATTGATGCGAGTCCAACGCTCAAAAGTATTTGGACAGTGGGTTTGTTCCAAAGGACTTGAAATAAAACAATGAAAATGTGCTATGAGATTATTTTCATATTTAACCTCTTAAGGCCCAAGCTGTTTGTTTACATGCTTTTTTTTTTTTTTTTCTCTTTGCTATTTGGGCTTATTGGACCCTAATTAGAATAAAAACTAAGAATCATCTTTTTATATGATGTACTTAGTCCATAAGTAACAAACGTGTACTTCATGTTAGGTGACGTGCTAAATCGTGCAGTTTCTAACAAAGTTTTTTAACGCACATAGGTTTTTATCAAAGTCTTTCGTCCGCAGAACGTGACTTTTCAGTCCCGTCCGTATCCTCTCTCCTCTCCTGCTCCCGGGCCGCTTACTGTTAAAGACGACAGATGATTAGATTAACACCTACCACCTGTGAAATCTAATCACCTGCCGGCTGTGTCTCGCCGTCAGCACTGCCACGCCCCCCCCCCCCCGTCTGATGGTGCTCTGTCCTCAGCACCATGGACAGAGGCGGTGACCTTTGCTCCTGCGGTATAGAGGCGGTATAGCACCAAATATGATTCATTAGTATCGTGGTACTATACTAGTACCGGTATACCGTACAACCCTACTATCTACCTCTAACAACCAAAAAGCTGTGAAAAATATGATGCTGTGCTCCAAACTTAAACTATTTACAGAACTTGTGTTATTACTACATATATATAGTTTACATTCTACTATAATTACTTTATTGAATTAACAACCCCCTGGCGCTGCATTGTACTGTTTTTGTTTTAGTTGTCCTTGTTCATATGTTTGTGTGTAAATGTTGAACTTTATAAATAAAGGTATATTAAAAAATAATAATAATTTAAAAAAAACAAAAAACTGCTATCGCTAACTGTAGAGGTTGCCCTCTAGTGGGTTCTTCAGACCACCACACACTGCCAGGAGAGCCAGGAATTCCGGGTATAACACTGTTTTAATTTCATAAATAGTGCAAGTCTTTCTGCTTTTCAGCACAACGTCTTTTCCTTCTGCGTCTGCTCAGCAGCAACTCCAACTACTCGTCTCATCACGGCT
>NC_084550.2:60202500-60222500 GCF_033978685.3 Nerophis lumbriciformis | reverse complement strand
ATATATATATACATACATATATATGTATGTGTATATATATATATATATATATATATATATATATATATATATACATATATATATATATATATATATATATATATATTTTTATACATATATGTATATATATATATAATATATATATACATGCATACGTACGTACGTACGTACATACACACATACATACATACGCACGTACGTATGTATGTATGTATGTATGTATGTATTAATATATACATATATGTATATATATGTTTACATATATATGTATGTATATATATATGTATACATATATATATATATGTATACATATATATGTACATACATATATATATATATGTATATATATATATGTATATATATATATATATATACATATATGTATACACATATATGTATATATATATATGTATGTATATATATGTATACATATATATGTATACACATATATATATATGTATACATATATATACATACATATATATGTAAACATACATATACATATATGTATATATTAATACATACATACATACATACATACATACATATATATACATATATGTATATATTTATACATATATATGTGTGTGTGTATATATATATATATATATATATATATATATATATATATATATATATATATCCATCCATCCATCCATCCATTTTCTACCGCTTATTCCCTTTGGGGTCGCGGGGGGCGCTGGAGCCTATCTCAGCTACAATCGGGCGGAAGGCGGGGTACACCCTGGACAAGTCGCCACCTCATCGCAGGTATATATATATATATATATATATATATATATATATAAATATATATATATATATATATTTGATTTGATTTTCTTCCACATATATATATATATATATATATATATATATATATATATATATATATATATATATACTGTATATATTTATACCATATTACACTATTATCTGGTTTAAAAAAAATAATAATTAAATATCTGCTTGTCAACTTGGCTTATGAAAGCAAGTTATCCATTAATTTGTATAATAAATATAATCAAATGTATAGGCAATTGTGTAATAATATGAGGCTATTATACATTTAAATTCATAATTCACTCTTACAAGTGGCCCTCTGAGGGCAGCCGTAACTACGACGTGGCCTTCGATGAAAACAAGTTCGACACCCCTGATCCACAGCAATATGAAGAACCAAAACAGACAAATAAAAATATAGATTTTGCCTCAAAATGACTATAGTTTGCCACAAAACCAACATGATAATCCTACACAACCTTCTATTTTGCCGCCGAAACTTCATCTATTGATCGGGAGAGACGGCTCCTGTCTCCCAGTGGCCCAGTTAGAGTAAAGCTGCCCTCCGTCCTGCCGGGCGACAGCGGAGAAAGTGATCCACTGTGTTGTTTGCAACCTTTAATTGCAATTAGACGGCAGGGCAAACAATCAATACGTCCTCCTGCCGACACAGCTGACACCGACATCATGGCTGTCTCTCTCCAGCTTCACCTTTGCTCTCATCTTTCCCTCTTGCCTCTCCTTTCAATCTGACTGCAACATGCAGTATTTAATAATAATAATAGATTTTATTTGTAATAAAACACTTTACATTGAGTAAACAACCTCACAGTGTATTAAAATAAATAAAAATAAAAAGATAATAAAAAAAGAAGGGTTTTTAAGCCTTTTTTAAAAGCATCCACAGTCTGTGGTGCCCTCAGGTGGTCAGGGAGAGCGTTCCACAGACTGTTGTTCGCAGCTTTGTCCTCGGAGGTTGGAGGAGGAGGAGGTATATATGTGGCCTGTAAAGGTGGGGGGATGCCGCTCACTGACGGCCAGAGGAAGATGATCTGCTGTGGCGACAAGTGCTTGATTGATTCTGGAGGTGTGGCAGGAGGCCATCTTTGCTGCTGCTGCTTTCACTTTTTGTTGCTTGGCTCTCACCAACAATCCCCCTGCCAGTGCTCTGCTGCTGGCCTGGGCTCCAAGGCGTTTTTATACCACCAAAAAAAAAATAAAATAAAATGGTCTTACTCTAATCCGGTCCTGTATATTATGACATTTCCCTGGGAATTGACATACGTGAAACGAGCTGCACTAAGTAGCAAAGAATAGAGGAAAAAAGCTGCAGTTCTTTCAAAATGCTGCTGCTCGAGTCCTGACTAGAATCAGGAAAATGTTAGCGTTACAGTCGGAAAATAAGACTTTAAAACAGCTTTTGCTCAAAGTGTGCAATTTCCAACAGGAAGTGATGCACTTAAAGTAGTCACAGCTGTGGTCAATCAATTAATGTAATAAATCGAGAACAATTTCAAAAATGAAAGTGCACAAATAATAGACAAAATGGAAAATTGTACAAAATATATCAAAGACTCGGTACAGTATCATAGGAAAATAAATAAAGCAATATTTATTATTTATTTTATTTATTTATAATTTATTTTTATTTTTTTATAATTATAATTATTATTATTATTTGTATTTATTTATTGCTTTAATTATTTTCCTATGATACTGTACCGAGTCTTTGATTTATTCTGTACAATTTTCCATTTTGTCTATTATTTGTGCACTTTCATTTCTGAAATTGTTCTGCGTTTTGTCGCGCGTGCACTGTTTATATTAAAATTAATAGGAGGACACGAGTGTTGCTAGCCTTGCTAATAATAATAATAATAATAATAGTAATAATAATAAAATAATAATATAATAATAAATGAAATAAATAAATAAATACAAATAAAATAAATAAATACTTTTTTATTGCTTTATTTATTTTCCTATGATACTGTACTGAGTCTTTGATATATTTTGTACAATTTTCCCTTTTGTCTATTATTTGTGCACTTTCATTTTTGAAATTGTTCTTGATTTATTATATTAATTGATTGACCACAGCTGTGACTATTCAAGTGCATCACTTCCTGTTGGAAATTGCACACCGATGAAGACATTGTCGAAACCGGTCTGCGTTTTGTAGTGTCAGTGTGCAATTTCCAACAGGAAGTGATGCACTTGAATAGTCACAGCTGTAGTCGATCAATTAATATAAAAAGATCGAGAACAATTTCAAAAATGAAAGTGCACAAATAATAGACAAAATGGAAAATTGTACAGATTAAATCAAAGGCTCAGTACAGTATCATAGGAAAATAAATAAAGTAATAAAAAAAAGTGTATTTATTTATTTTTTATTTTATTTTTATTTATTTCATTTATTATTATATTATTATTTTATTATTATTACTGTTATTATTATTATTATTATTATTATTATTAGCAAGGCTAGCAATACTCGTGTCCTTCTATTAATTTTAATATAAACAGTGCAGGCGCGACAAAACGCAGAACAATTTCAGAAATGAAAGTGCACAAATAATAGACAAAATGGAAAATTGTACAGAATAAATCAAAGACTCAGTACAGTATCATAGGAAAATAAATAAAGCAATAAATACAAATAATAATAATAATGATAATAATAAAAAATAATAATAAATGAAATAAATAAATAAATAAAATAAATAATAAATATTGCTTTATTTTCCTATGATACTGTACCGAGTCTTTGATATATTTTGTACAATTTTCCATTTTGTCTATTATTTGTGCACTTTCATTTTTTAAATTGTTCTTGATTTATTCAATTAATTGATTGACCACAGCTGTGACTACTTTAAGTTAGGAAAAAAAAAATAAATAAATAAAATACAATGATATAAAATAATAATAAAATCAAAAAATAAATAAAGCAATAAAAATGTTTAATTAATAAATAAATAAAATAATAAATAAAAAACATATATTTTTAATGTATGTAATTTCATGCAGTGCATATTTTTTTCTGTCAAAATGGAAAAACGAATACATTTAGTAAGGACTGATAAAGTACTTTATTTTACTATAAATAATAAAATAAATAAATAAATAAAACAATAAAAAAATGTTTATTAATTAATTAATAAAAAAACAAACAAACATATATATTTTTATTGCTTTATTTATTTTCCTATGACACTGAGTATTTGATTTATTTTGTACAATTGTCCATTTTGTCTATTATTTGGGCGCTTTCATTTTTCAAATTGTTCTCGATTTATTATATTAATTGATTGACCACAGCTGTGACTATTCAAGTGCATCACTTCCTGTTGGAAATTGCACACTGACGAAGACATTGTCGAAACCGGTCTGCGTTTTTGTAGCGCCTGCGCAGTTTAAAAATTAAAATTATCAGAAGGACACGGGTGTTGCTGGCCTTGCTATTTCTAACAGAAAACACTATGGCCATGGCAGTTTATATTTTTTTCCATTTAAACGCCGTTTCTGCCATCAAAACCTTTTATAAATCTGAAAAAGAAGGTTGGTTTCGTAAAAAAAAAAAAAAGCAGAGACAAATAAATGCTGGACCTACTTTACTTTATTTTGCACAATCTCTGTGTGAAAGAATGACTCACACCAAGAAAAACCCCAATTATGACATAATTAGTGCAGTTAAAACACTTATTTGTGTCGAATTTAAACGTGTACAAATATGTGAGGGAAAAGTAGCACTTTTTTCACCACAGCGCCCTCTGCTGCCTTCTAAGTAATTAGAAAAATGAATAATAAAGCAAAGTGCACATTGTTTGTCGGCCATGATGGAGTTTATAGTTCCCACTCACTTTAATTGCAAATGCTCATTAGGCATTCCAGGTTAGTAAGAGACAGACAAATTAGAGAGGAAGAGCAGTGTGCAAAATAATGTTAAAGACTAATTAAACGGCGTTAACAACAGCTTGTACACCTCAGTGCAGTTCACCCCACTTTCATACCTGTCACCCTAATTATTCCCCCGGGGACGGGGTGGGAAAATAACTGTCAATTAGCCGAGGGAGCGCGAGGTTGCGTGAATAAATGTGCCGCCAAGACCGGCGCTTAGATCGTGACAGCAGAACGTGTCGGATGATTTCAATACACCGACACGGTGCACAAGCAACGTGTCGTTTGAGTTTGGCGCTGTTTGCGTCACCCGTAGGCGTTCGGCGGATGCCTTGTTTCCGCTTCCATTGTGTAATCTGCCAATCACGCTGCCGCTGCTTCACTGAGTTGTGTAATATTTCTGTTGTGCATGACTTGCAAGATTAGCAATATTATTGTCGTGCAATATTACTGTCGTGCAAGATTAGCAATTTTACTGTCGTGCAAGATTAGCAATATTACTGTCGTGCAAGATTAGCAATATTATTGTCGTGCAAGATTAGCAATATTATTGTTGTGCAAGATTAGCAATATTATTGTTGTGCAAGATTAGCAATTTTATTGTCATGCAAGATTAGCAATATTATTGTCGTGCAATATTACTGTCGTGCAAGATCAGCAATATTACTGTCGTGCAAGATTAGCAATATTATTGTCGTGCAAGATTAGCAATATTTTTGTTGTGCAAGATTAGCAATATTATTGTTGTGCAAGATTAGCAATATTATTGTCGTGCAAGATTAGCAATATTATTGTCGTACAAGCCTAGCAATATTACTGTTGTGCAAGATTAGCAATATTATTGTCGTGCAAGATTAGCAATATTACTGTCGTGCAAGATTAGCAATATTATTGTCGTGCAAGATTAGCAATATTACTGTCGTGCAAGATTAGCAATATTACTGTCGTGCAAGATTAGCAATATTATTGTCGTGCAAGATTAGCAATATTACTGTCGTGCAAGATTAGCAATATTACTGTCGTGCAAGATTAGCAATATTATTGTCGTGCAAGATTAGCAATATTATTGTCGTGCAAGATTAGCAATATTATTGTTGTGCAAGATTAGCAATATTATTGTCATGCAAGATTAGCAATATTATTGTCGTGCAATATTACTGTCGTGCAAGATCAGCAATATTACTGTCGTGCAAGATTAGCAATATTATTGTCGTGCAAGATTAGCAATATTTTTGTTGTGCAAGATTAGCAATATTATTGTTGTGCAAGATTAGCAATATTATTGTCGTGCAAGATTAGCAATATTATTGTCGTACAAGCCTAGCAATATTACTGTTGTGCAAGATTAGCAATATTATTGTCGTGCAAGATTAGCAATATTACTGTCGTGCAAGATTAGCAATATTATTGTCGTGCAAGATTAGCAATATTATTGTCGTGCAAGATTAGCAATATTATTGTTGTGCAAGATTAGCAATTTTACTGTCGTACAAGCCTAACAATATTACTGTCGTGCAAGATTAGCAATATTACTGTTGTGCAAGATTAGCAATTTTTCTGTCGTACAAGATTAGCAATATTACTGCCGTGCAAAATTAGCAATATTATTGTCGTGCAATATTAGCAATATTATTGTTGTGCAAGATTAGCAATTTTACTGTCGCACAAGCCTAGCAATATTACTGTCGTGCAAGATTAGCAATATTATTGTCGCGCAAGATTAGCAATATTATTGTCGTGCAAGATTAGCAATATTACTGTCGTACAAGCCTAGCAATATTACTGTTGTGCAAGATTAGCAATATTACTCTCGTGCAAGATTAGCAATTTTACTGTCGTAAAAGGCTAGCAATATTACTGTCGTGCAAGATTAGCAATATTATTGTCGTGCAAGATTAGCAATGTTATTGTTGTGCAAGATTAGCAATATTATTGTCGTGCAAGATTAGCAATGTTACTGTCGTACAAGGTTAGCAATATTACTGTCCTGCAAGATTAGCAGTATTACTGTCGTGCAAAATTAGCAACCTTACTGTCGTACAAGGCTAGCAATTTTACTGTTGTGCAAGATTAGCAACATTAATGTCGTGCAAAATTAGCAACATAACTGTTGTGGAAAATTATAGATTGTATTGTCGTGCAAGGCTAGCAATATAACTGTCGTGCAAGATTAGCAATATTACTGTCGTGCAAAATTATAAATATTACTGTCGTGCAAGGCTAGCAATATAATTTGCGCAAAGTTATAAATATTATTGTCATACAAGGCTAGCAATATAACTGTCGTGCAAAGTTATAAATATTATTGTAGGGCGAGCAATATAACTGTCGTGCAAGATTAGCAATATTATTGTCGTGCAAGATTAGCAATATTATTGTTGTGCAAGATTAGCAATATTATTGTCGTGCAAGATTAGCAATAGTACTGTCGTACAAGGCTAGCAATATTACTGTTGTGCAAGATTAGCAATATTATTGTCGTGCAAGATTAGCAATATTATTGTCGTGCAAGATTAGCAATATTATTGTTGTGCAAGATTAGCAATATTATTGTCGTGCAAGATTAGCAATATTATTGTCGTGCAAGATTAGCAATATTATTGTCGTGCAAGATTTGCAATATTATTGTTGTGCAAGATTAGCAATATTATTGTCGTGCAAGATTAGCAATATTACTGTCGTACAAGGCTAGCAATATTACTGTTGTGCAAGATTAGCAATTTTACTGTCGTACAAGGCTAGCAATATTACTGTCGTGCAAGATTAGCAATATTATTGTCGTGCAAGATTAGCAATATTATTGTCGTGCAAGATTACCGATATTATTGTTGTGCAAGATTAGCAATATTATTGTTGTGCAAGATTAGCAATATTACTGTCGTACAAGGCTAGCAATATTACTGTTGTGCAAGATTAGCAATATTAGTCTCGTGCAAGACTAGCAATATTACTGTTGTGCAAGATTAGCAATATTACTCTCGTGCAAGATTAGCAATATTATTATCGTGCAAGATTAGCAATATTATTGTCGTGCAAGATTAGCAATATTATTGTCGTGCAAGACTAGCAATATTACTGTTGTGCAAGATTAGCAATATTACTCTCGTGCAAGATTAGCAATATTACTGTCGTACAAGGCTAGCAATATTACTGTTGTGCAAGATTAGCAATATTATTTTCGTGCAAGATTAGCAATATTATTATCGTGCAAGATTAGCAATATTATTGTCGTGCAAGATTAGCAATATTATTGTCGTGCAAGATTAGCAATATTATTGTTGTGCAAGATTAGCAATATTATTGTCGTGCAAGATTAGCAATAGTACTGTCGTACAAGGCTAGCAATATTACTGTTGTGCAAGATTAGCAATATTATTGTCGTGCAAGATTAGCAATATTATTGTCGTGCAAGATTAGCAATATTATTGTTGTGCAAGATTAGCAATATTATTGTCGTGCAAGATTAGCAATATTATTGTCGTGCAAGATTAGCAATATTATTGTTGTGCAAGATTAGCAATATTATTGTCGTGCAAGATTAGCAATATTACTGTCGTACAAGGCTAGCAATATTACTGTTGTGCAAGATTAGCAATTTTACTGTCGTACAAGGCTAGCAATATTACTGTCGTGCAAGATTAGCAATATTATTGTCGTGCAAGATTAGCAATATTATTGTCGTGCAAGATTAGCAATATTATTGTTGTGCAAGATTAGCAATATTATTGTTGTGCAAGATTAGCAATATTACTGTCGTACAAGGCTAGCAATATTACTGTTGTGCAAGATTAGCAATATTACTCTCGTGCAAGACTAGCAATATTACTGTTGTGCAAGATTAGCAATATTACTCTCGTGCAAGATTAGCAATAGTACTGTCGTACAAGGCTAGCAATATTACTGTTGTGCAAGATTAGCAGTATTATTGTCGTGCAAGATTAGCAATATTATTATCGTGCAAGATTAGCAATATTATTGTCGTGCAAGATTAGCAATATTATTGTCGTGCAAGATTAGCAATATTATTGTTGTGCAAGATTAGCAATATTATTGTCGTGCAAGATTAGCAATATTACTGTCGTACAAGGCTAGCAATATTACTGTTGTGCAAGATTAGCAATTTTACTGTCGTACAAGGCTAGCAATATTACTGTTGTGCAAGATTAGCAATATTATTGTCGTGCAAGATTAGCAATATTATTGTCGTGCAAGATTAGCAATATTATTGTCGTGCAAGATTAGCAATATTATTGTTGTGCAAGATTAGCAATATTATTGTTGTGCAAGATTAGCAATATTATTGTTGTGCAAGATTAGCAATATTATTGTTGTGCAAGATTAGCAATATTACTGTCGTACAAGGCTAGCAATATTACTGTCGTGCAAGATTAGCAATATTATTGTCGTGCAAGATTAGCAATATTATTGTCGTGCAAGATTAGCAATATTATTGTTGTGCAAGATTAGCAATATTATTGTTGTGCAAGATTAGCAATATTACTGTCCTACAAGGCTAGCAATATTACTGTTGTGCAAGATTAGCAATGTTACTCTCGTGCAAGACTAGCAATATTACTGTTGTGCAAGATTAGCAATATTACTCTCGTGCAAGATTAGCAATTTTACTGTCGTACAAGGCTAGCAATATTACTGTTGTGCAAGATTAGCAATGTTATTGTCGTGCAAGATTAGCGATATTATTGTCGTGCATGATTAGCAATATTATTGTCGTGCAAGATTAGCAATATTACTGTCGTGCAAGGCTAGCAATATTACTGTTGTGCAAGATTAGCAATGTTATTGTCGTGCAAGATTAGCGATATTATTGTCGTGCAAGATTAGCGATATTATTGTCGTGCATGATTAGCAATATTATTGTCGTGCAATATTACTGTCGTGCAAGATTAGCAATATGATTGTCGTGCAAGCCTAGCAATATTACTGTCGTGCAAGATTAGCAATATTATTGTCGTGCAAGATTAGCAATATTATTGTCGTGCATGATTAGCAATATTATTGTCGTGCCTGATTAGCAATTTTACTGTCGTGCAAGATTAGCAATATTATTGTTGTGCATGATTAGTAATTTTACTGTCGTGCAAGGCTAGCAATAATATTGTCGTGCAAGATTAGCGATATTACTGTCGTGCAAGATTAGCAATATTATTGTCGTGCAAGATTAGCAATATTACTGTCGTGCAAGATTAGCAATTTTACTGTCGTACAAGCCTAGCAATATTACTGTACTGCAAAATTAGCAATATTATTGTCGTGCAAGTTTAGCAATATTATTGTTGTGCAAGATAAATGATAAATAAATAAATGGGTTGTACTTGTATAGCGCTTTTCTACCTTCAAGGTACTCAAAGCGCTTTGACACTACTTCCACATTTACCCATTCACACACACATTCACACACTGATGGAGGGAGCTGCCATGCAAGGCGCTAACCAGCACCCATCAGGAGCAAGGGTGAAGTGTCTTGCTCAGGACACAACGGACATGACGAGGTTGGTACTAGGTGGGGATTGAACCAGGGACCCTCGGGTCGCACACGGCCAAGATTAGCAATATTATTGTCGTGCAAGATTAGCAATATTACTGTCGTACAAGGCTAGCAATATTACTGTCGTACAAGGCTAGCAATATTACTGTTGTGCAAGATTAGCAATATTACTCTCGTGCAAGATTAGCAATTTTACTGTCGTACAAGGCTAGCAATATTACTGTCGTGCAAGATTAGCAATATTATTGTCGTGCAAGATTAGCAATATTATTGTTGTGCAAGATTAGCAATATTATTGTCGTGCAAGATTAGCAATTTTACTGTCGTACAAGGCTAGCAATATTACTGTCGTGCAAGATTAGCAATATTATTGTCGTGCAAGATCAGCAATATTATTGTCGTGCAAGATTAGCAATATTACTGTCGTACAAGGCTAGCAATATTACTGTACTGCAAGATTAGCAATATTATTGTCGTGCAAGATTAGCAATATTACTGTCGTGCAATATTACTGTCGTGCAAGATTAGCAATATTACTCTCGTGCAAGATTAGCAATTTTACTGTCGTACAAGGCTAGCAATATTATTGTCGTGCAAGATTAGCAATATTATTGTCGTGCAAGATTAGCAATATTATTGTTGTGCAAGATTAGCAATATTATTGTCGTGCAAGATTAGCAATTTTACTGTCGTACAAGGCTAGCAATATTACTGTTGTGCAAGATTAGCAATATTATTGTCGTGCAAGATCAGCAATATTATTGTCGTGCAAGATTAGCAATATTACTGTCGTACAAGGCTAGCAATATTACTGTACTGCAAGATTAGCAATATTATTGTCGTGCAAGATTAGCAATATTACTGTCGTGCAATATTACTGTCGTGCAAGATTAGCAATATTACTCTCGTGCAAGATTAGCAATTTTACTGTCGTACAAGGCTAGCAATATTACTGTCGTGCAAGATTAGCAATATTATTGTCGTGCAAGATTAGCAATATTATTGTTGTGCAAGATTAGCAATATTATTGTCGTGCAAGATTAGCAATATTATTGTTGTGCAAGATTAGCAATATTACTCTCGTGCAAGATTAGCAATTTTACTGTCGTACAAGGCTAGCAATATTACTGTCGTGCAAGATTAGCAATATTATTGTCGTGCAAGATTAGCAATTTTACTGTCGTACAAGGCTAGCAATATTACTGTCGTGCAAGATTAGCAATATTATTGTCGTGCAAGATCAGCAATATTATTGTCGTGCAAGATTAGCAATATTACTGTCGTACAAGGCTAGCAATATTACTGTACTGCAAGATTAGCAATATTATTGTCGTGCAAGATTAGCAATATTACTGTCGTGCAATATTACTGTCGTGCAAGATTAGCAATATTACTCTCGTGCAAGATTAGCAATTTTACTGTCGTACAAGGCTAGCAATATTACTGTCGTGCAAGATTAGCAATATTATTGTCGTGCAAGATTAGCAATATTATTGTTGTGCAAGATTAGCAATATTATTGTCGTGCAAGATTAGCAATATTATTGTTGTGCAAGATTAGCAATATTACTCTCGTGCAAGATTAGCAATTTTACTGTCGTACAAGGCTAGCAATATTACTGTCGTGCAAGATTAGCAATATTATTGTCGTGCAAGATCAGCAATATTATTGTCGTGCAAGATTAGCAATATTACTGTCGTACAAGGCTAGCAATATTACTGTACTGCAAGATTAGCAATATTATTGTCGTGCAAGATTAGCAATATTACTGTTGTACAAGGCTAGCAATATTACTGTACTGCAAGATTAGCAATATTATTGTCGTGGAGGGAGCTGCCATGCAAGGCGCTAACCAGCACCCATCAGGAGCAAGGGTGAAGTGTCTTGCTCAGGACACAACGGACATGACGAGGTTGGTACTAGGTGGGGATTGAACCAGGGACCCTCGGGTCGCGCACGGCCAAGATTAGCAATATTATTGTCGTGCAAGATTAGCAATATTACTGTCGTACAAGGCTAGCAATATTACTGTTGTGCAAGATTAGCAATATTACTCTCGTGCAAGATTAGCAATTTTACTGTCGTACAAGGCTAGCAATATTACTGTCGTGCAAGATTAGCAATATTATTGTCGTGCAAGATTAGCAATATTATTGTCGTGCAAGATTAGCAATATTATTGTTGTGCAAGATTAGCAATATTATTGTCGTGCACGATTAGCAATATTATTGTTGTGCAAGATTAGCAATATTACTCTCGTGCAAGATTAGCAATTTTACTGTCGTGCAAGATTAGCAATATTATTGTCGTGCAAGATTAGCAATATTATTGTTGTGCAAGATTAGCAATATTATTGTTGTGCAAGATTAGCAATATTACTCTCGTGCAAGATTAGCAATTTTACTGTCGTGCAAGATTAGCAATATTATTGTCGTGCAAGATTAGCAATATTATTGTCATGCAAGATTAGCAATATTATTGTTGTGCAAGATTAGCAATATTATTGTTGTGCAAGATTAGCAATATTACTCTCGTGCAAGATTAGCAATTTTACTGTCGTGCAAGATTAGCAATATTATTGTCGTGCAAGATTAGCAATATTATTGTCGTGCAAGATTAGCAATATTATTGTTGTGCAAGATTAGCAATATTACTCTCGTGCAAGATTAGCAATATTACTGTCGTGCAAGATTAGCAATATTATTGTCGTGCAAGATTAGCAATATTATTGTCGTGCAAGATTAGCAATATTATTGTCGTGCAAGATTAGCAATATTATTGTCGTGCAAGATTAGCAATATTATTGTTGTGCAAGATTAGCAATATTATTGTTGTGCAAGATTAGCAATATTACTGTCGTACAAGGCTAGCAATATTACTGTTGTGCAAGATTAGCAATATTACTGTTGTGCAAGATTAGCAATATTACTCTCGTGCAAGTTTAGCAATTTTACTGTCGTACAAGGCTAGCAATATTACTGTCGTGCAAGATTAGCAATATTATTGTCGTGCAAGATTAGCAATATTATTGTCGTGCAAGATCAGCAATATTATTGTCGTGCAAGATTAGCAATATTACTGTCGTACAAGGCTAGCAATATTACTGTACTGCAAGATTAGCAATATTATTGTTGTGCAAGATTAGCAATATTAGTGTTGTACAAGGCTAGCAATATTACTGTACTGCAAGATTAGCAATATTATTGTCGTACAAGATTAGCAATATTACTGTCGTGCAAGATTAGCAATATTACTGTCAAGCAAATGTTGAAATATTTATGTCATCCATGACAAGCAATATTACTGTCGTGCAAGATGAGTTATATTACTACTATTACTACTATTAATAATAATCCGATGCAAGGAAAATTCTTATATTATTTGCTATTACAAGTGGCCTTCTGATGGCAGCCATAATTGCAACGTGGCCCTCAACGAAAACAATTTTGACACGCCTGGCAGAGCGTTTATGCCAGGGGCCGGCCCCACATCCTGTAGCCCGTAAGGTCAGGCCTTCCAAAATAAAAGCACACCAGTAAAAGACAACCCCTCTGAGACTGGTGCATTATTATTTTCTTTGTTAAGGCACAAAGACCTGCAGGTGTACCTATTATTGTGGCCGGTGGGCTATCATAACGAAGTGACCGCACGTTCTCTACGTCTCATATTCACGCTGGAGGATGTGATAGCCTTCCTCCTCCCTTCTCCTTTGCCGGAACATTTGGAAGTTTCCTCAAATTTCACTATTAATAGATGCAGTTCAATTCACACACACACACACACACACACACACACACACACACACACACACACACACACACACACACACACACACACACACACACACACACACACACACACACACACACACACACACACACACACACATTAGGCTCATTATAGAACCATGGAAAGACACAATTATCTCAGATCCTTTGCAAAATAAAATCCATACGCTTCTTTATGAAAATGATATTTTGTTACCATATGAAAACACATGTTTCATATGAGTTAATTCTGTATAAACCAGCTACACAACTACTGTGCTTATCCTAAAACACAATATTACTTCTCAGTACTGTCAGTGAAGTGCTAATATATACATACATTTACAACAAATGCTGCAGAATGATGAAAATATAATTTATTTCTCAAAATCAGTCAAAATGTCAACTTTTTGCACCTTTGCATCTGGTTATTATATACTGTATACTGTTTAACTGCAATGGAAAAAAGACCCTCTGTAGATCTTGCAGTAAAAAACTGGAACTCAGGCACCAGAATTTTACCGTAAAATAATATTTTTTTTTTACTGTAAATAAAAAAAAAAAAAAATTTGCTTTTCCATTTTGACAGAAAAAAATACGAATATGCACTGCATGAAATTGCCTACATTTTAAACTAAATATTATTCAATATTGCAACAAATATTATGATAAAATGATCATACTTTCCAAACACTTTTTTGGGCAAAATAAAAATAAATACTTGACCTCTGATTTCAAAGCAAGTTATCTATCAAAGTGTAAAAATGGCAATAGATTTTACGTTAATATTTACATTTTTTTTTTTTTTTTTTTTACAGCATATTACTGTAAATTTTAAAAACTTTTTGGGGGTAAAATTTTAGCAACTGAGCGGCCAGTTTTTTATTGTTTACAGTAACACGCTGTAAAAACAACAAATGTATATTTAACTGTAAAAACACATTCGACAGAATTTTACCATAAAAAAAAACATTGATAGAGTTTTTTCAATTTACAGTAATATGCTGTAAAACAGCGTATTTTTAAACGTTATTTAAAGTTAATTTGAACTTTGATAGATAACTTGCTTTAAATAATGATTCAAGTATTTATTTTTATTTTGACAAAACATTGTTTGCCTCTCTATATCAACCAACACCTTTTCTGGGGTCTGATGAGCGTCGGCATCGAGTAATCTATTTATTTATTAATATATATTTATATATATTTATTTATTTTATATATATATATATATATATATATATATATATATATATATATATATATATATATATATATATATATATATATATATATATATATATATATATTTATATATATTTATTTATTTATATATGCACCGTATTGCTTTTTTATCCTGCACTACCATGAGTTTATGTAACGAAATGTGGTTCTTATCTGTGCTGTAAAGTTCAAATTTGAATGACAATAAAAAGGAAGTCCAAAGTCTAATAACATTTGTTGCAATATTGAATAATATTAATGTTTAAAATGTTTGCAATTTCATGCAGTGCACATTTTTTTCTGTCAAAATGGAAAAACGAATACATTTAGTAAGAATTGATAAAGTACTTTATTTTACTATAAATAATAAAATAATAAATAAATAAAACAAACATTTTTTAAATTAATTAATTAAAAAAAACATATATATATTTTTTTATTGCTTTATTTATTTTCCTATGATACTGTACTGGGTCTTTGATTTATTCTGTACAATTTTCCATTTTGTCTATTATTTGTGCACTTTCATTTCTGAAATTGTTCTGCGTTTTGTCGTGCCTGCGCTGTTTATATTAAAATTAATAGAAGGACACGAGTGTTGCTAGCCTTGCTAATAATAATAATAATAGTAATAATAATAAAATAATAATATAATAATAAATGAAATAAATAAATAAATACAAATAAAATATGTATTTATTTATTTATTTGTATTGCTTTATTCATTTTCCTATGATACTGTACTGAGTTTTGATTTATTTTGTACAATTTTTCATTTTGTCTATTATTTGTGCACTTTCATTTTTGAAATTGTTCTTGATTTATTATATTAATTGATCGTTGGAAATTGCACACTGACCAAGACATTTTTGTCGAAACCGGTCTGCGTTTTGTAAGCGCCTGCGCAGTTTATATTAAAATTCGAAGTAAAAAATGATAAAGTACTTTATTGACGCATATTATTTACAGGCCACATAAAATGATTTGGCGAGCTTTCTGTTAGACACCTCTGATTTTTAGCAAGTCGAAAAACTGTATGTACCCTTTATGTACAAAGGGCTTCAAGTCAAAAACCAAGTTGAGCTAATTTATACGACTGCAAATATTCCTATGAGCACAACCATTAAAACGATACTTTCATTTTCAACCACCGCCTCGATAAAAGAGAATTCCCTTCATGTCATTGTGTAGACTAGGTGCACTTTTTTCCCTTTTTTATACTCCTATCTCCTACATGCAGTGTGCTTTACTTCCAGGTGTTCCTTGCATGTACACACGAAAGAACAAAACCCAGGAGGGAGATGAGGGCGGTGAATATTTATTCAGTTGTTCTGTGGAAAAGAAGTAATTAAAACATTCATTTAACCTCCAGTCAGGACATATAAATGGTCTTTTGAACTTGAAGAGAGAGTTTCACAGCTGGGAAACGTTGGGACAAAGACAAGTGGTATTGAAGTATTTCCTCTTGGAACATGCTGTACTGTACTGGACTGTACGCAATGGGACTTCTGTGTGAAATGGTAGTGGGGGGACTCCTCAGCCTCCTCTTTTATTTGAGTAATCTTGGGGTTCCAAGGTTAGTTAACCAGCAGGCACAGCAATGGATATCACCAGAATCTGTGGAATCAATAAACAAGGAAGTTATTTCATAAATAAATATATATATTTATATACATACATATATGTCAGGTTCAAACACTGATGACATCTGTTAAACAGACAAAGAAGCAAGGAATCAAACAGAGACAGAATTAAATTGTCCCACCACGCTCTGACGAAAGATTGTACGCCACCTCTTTTATTTGGAGTTTCACTGATTACATGGCAACAGCTGTTTCTAAAGGAAGGGGGTCGTAAACAGCCACTGCCTTTGGTCACAAAACAGTTCAAAGAAAAGGTGCCTGGAGGGGGGTCAGGCCCTGCTTCCTCTCCGCTTTGTAGATCTCGGGCCAAGACGAAATATTCCTGTGGATTACAATACATCAAAGAAACCGGATCAAAGACAGCTTTTGTCCTCTCGCCGGGAACTCATGGCAACACAAAGTTTTGTGATAACTTGGAAACAATTATTCTGACAATATATGAGAAACAAAATTATCTGGTCTGATGAGACAAATATTGAAGTCTTTGGTGTGAATGGAGGAAGCCAGGCACCGCTCATCACCAGGTCAATACCATCACTACAGTGAAGCATGGTGCTGGCAGCATCGTGATGTGGGGATAGTTTTCAGTGGCAGGAACTGGGAGAGTTCGTAGAAACAGTCTCGCGAAGCTCCTCGGGACACGCCCACAGGTGCTCATCTCCTGCGGCAGCCGGCGACTGCAATCTATCAGCAATCAGCACACCTGAAGCTGATGATCAGACCGACTTCATAAGCCTGCACAACCTGCTATACGGGGCCAGAACGTAATCTTCTGTTCCTGTTCCCGGTCTACCTTCGTTCCCGCGTCGTCTCGTCAGTTCTTGTTTCTCTGCTTCCCGGACTGCCTCCTCGATCCTCGACCCCCGCTTGGACACGGACTTTCTTCGCCCCGCTGTAGCCCCCGACTTCCACAGACCTCTGACCTCCTGACCTTCCGCCTCTCACACAACACTCCCGGTAACACACTCATTAATTTCTACACATAATCTCCCACCATACACACTTTTGGATTCGTCACACTCCATTTCCCTTGGTTTACATATATTAAGTTAAGTTAAGTTAAAGTTAAAGTACCAATGATTGTCACACACACACCATGTGTGGTGAAATTTGTCCTCTGCATTTGACCCATTCCCTTGATCACCCCCTGGGAGGTGAGGGGAGCAGTGGGCAACAGTGATGCCGCGCCCGGGAATCATTTTTGGTGATTTAACCCCCAATTCCAACCCTTGATGCCGAGTGCCAAGCAGGGAGGTAATGAGTCCCATTTTTATAGTCTTTGGTATGACACGGCCGGGGTTTGAACTCACAACCTACCCATCTCAGGGCGGACACTCTAACCACTAGGCCACTGAGTAGGAGGTTTCTGTTTATATATATATATATATATATATATATATATATATATATATATATATATATATATATATATATATATATATATATATATACACAGTATATATATATGTATATATATATATATATTTACTATATATATATATATATATATATATATATGTACAGTAAATATATATATATATATATATATATATATATATATATATATACATACATAAAACATAGAGCTTCACTGCCCTCTTAAGGTCTGTGCCGTCTATACTTCCCCCGGTAAACATAACACCATTTGTCTTTTGCACATTTTATTTGATTATTAATGAATTATTTCTATATTTTAATGTTGAAATGAAAGCCAAGTTCACATACTGTTTGTCTAAAATAAAAAGTGCCATTAAATACGTTTTAATTAACAGTAAAAAATCGTGACTAACAATCGGCATTTCAATATCGATACAAGTCATCGTGATTAGTTCTTTGGCCGTAATCGTGCAGCCTTACTCACAGCTACAAATGTCATTCCTTGTCCTTCATTTGCTTCCAGTAGGAGCTGATAATAAAGTCGTTTGCAAAAACAACAACAAAAAAAACATGATGCATTGGCCGATTGCCTGCCGGTGGAGTAAAACACAGACTTGTCTCTGTCAAACGGGACTGTCAAAGTAAAATGGCGTATTTTCCGCCTGTGTAACTTTTTGCCGATCTATTTGGAAAATAGACAATTCCTTGAGGAGGGTTGTGTGCAGGCAGGTGAACGTGTCAGCGTTGCACCTGCCAGGGAGTATTATCACTTGAGTCAGAGGACGGCGGGGGAGGCTTTCTGTTGACGGATCGCTTTGCTGTCAATACGGGCGACCTTGACTGTTAATGATCATTGCCCACTGAGGTCATATGGCGGATTCTCGTTATTAGGCCTCACCGCCATCTGTCTGCCGCCTCATGATGTCATCGCCTGATCAGGAATTTCGGGTTCTCGGCGTCACATCCTCGGGGGTCAAGAGCCTCTCGCTTTCTGCCCGGCCGATGATAAGAGAAGGTTCTTGTCAGCGGGGCCCAAGGGTGCGTTCATGCTCCCTTTTGGGCAGCCTTGACCGCGGTAAAAAAGTCCGTCCACATGCAGCGAGCTGGAGGGAAGGAAGGCAAGCCAAGAGACCAGAGATTACCACTCTTCACCAACATTATCCAAATGAAATGGCGACTTTACACGGCAGACTTGTTTCTTATGATTTAGCTCTTTTTGGTGCAACAAGTGGTATGTAGTTTACATATTAAAGCTATCAAACGAGTCAAACATATAATCGCTATTAATCGCCTTTTGCTCATGGTTAACTCAAAATTAATCTCTATTAATTGCAGATAGATATTTTTTAATCCATCAATCCATCAATCAGTCAATGGATTCCAATAGGTGTACTTTGGAGGGGGGCGTGGCCTGCGGGCCTGCCGCGGAGCGGAGTGTGTAAGGACCGGGCCTCGAAGCACAGCTGGCAGGTGATTAGACAATTAGAGATGCTACCTCAGTAGAAGCATTTAAGTCCCATCTTAAAACTCATTTGTATACTCTAGCCTTTAAATAGACCCCCCTTTTAGACCAGTTGTTCTGCCGTTTCTTTTCTTTTCTCCTCTGCTCCCCTTTTCCTTGTGGAGTGGGGGGGGGGGGCCATGGATGAAGTGCTGGCTGTCCAGAGTCGGGACCCGGGGTGGACCGCTCGCCTGTGCATCGGCTGGGAACATCTCTGCGCTGCTGACCCGTCTCCGCTCGGGATGGTGTCCTGCTGGCCCCACTATGGACTGGACTCTTACTATTATGCTGGATCC
>NC_084550.2:60165000-60192500 GCF_033978685.3 Nerophis lumbriciformis | reverse complement strand
CTCAATTGAGCTAAATTGAATTCTGTCTCTGTTTAATTCCTTGCTTCTTGTCTTGTTTAATGGATGTCACCAGTGTTTGAACCTGACACACACCAACACAGAGATTATGCACGATAACTTATAGTTACATCGCCATGCTAGCTAAACTAGCTCTGGTGTAGCATAACAAGCAGTTAGCTCGTCAAGATTCAAGTATGATTAAACCTAGCAGAAGCGCATTTGTGCTTTAGAAATACTCCATGAGGCAAACTATCACTGGTGTGACTTGAAGCATTATTAGTTGCACTTGCCTTCTTTTGTTACCTTTTTTTTACTGCTCCTAGTCATGCTTTTTCTCCACCACCCCTGTGAGTGTGTTTTCTTTTGATCATTAAATCATTTTACTCGCCATCTCCAATCTTTCCCGTCTGTTGCATCTCGGGGTCACGCCGCTAAGGCTGCGTTCCGGCAATCCTGACAGTCTGCTCTTGAGCTGAAAATGAAATCCCGTTGTACTCGTGCAATGGCAATAAAGTCCTTCCTTCCTCCCCTTCCCGATGTCAGAGGACTTCCAACGCCGCTTTATGATGCCACCGAAGAGACGCGGTAGACCGTGGTCTCTGTGTTCAATGCAAGAAACAAAGAAAAACACAACAACTGCGAGAGAGTGCTTCCATTTTGGTATGAAAACAAGAGGAAAACATTCATTTTTGGTTAGCTGGTTAACATTTGATTGATTATTGACTATTTTATTGATTATGGGACAAGCAGTAGAAAATGGATGGATGGTACTTTTTCGTCACTTATTGTTTGTCTTTGGTACACTAATGTGTTTATTATAGGCCATTGGTTCTTTGTTTTATTTTTGCATAAATATATATCTATTTTTTATCTTTGGTATGAACATTATTATGTAAACTCCAAGTTATTGTTTTTTTTGTTTTTTGTTGTTGCTATTTTTGTATTACAACATTTTATTATTGATCATGTTGTACTGCATTGTAATCTTTTGTTTTGTGATTGTGTGATGTTTTTTGCCTGGACCCCAGGAGGAATAGTCTCCACTGCGGTGTAGACTAATGGGTATGCTTAATAAACTAAATCAACTAAATTAAAAGGATATTAAGACACTGTTGCAACCGCCTGCCACTTCAGAGGCGCTATTTCCACATACAGCTACAGAAGTAAAACACAATGAAAAACTAAAGAAAAATAGCAGTACGTGTTGTGCGCATATATGTGCCATACATTGACAAACTAAGAGAGTCATAAGTTGCCCACTAGCTCTCGGCCAATGTCCAGTCTGCAAGGGTGGACAAGAGGCAAAGGGGCCCAATCTAAAGGTTTCTGATGCCCAAGTCATGCCCATGATGAAAATGCGGTAAAACGGGCGACCACCTCATCAGACAACTTCGGGAGAAGCTCCGCATGTTGCAGACAATGAGCATGATGTCGCTTGCTACACTCTTGGACCCCGGTTACAAAGAAATTGGATTTTTCAGCTCGACAAAAGCTAATGAGGCAATAAAGAGACGAACCTCCGAGTGTGCCGCAATTATAAGGGCTATACAGAGAAGAGAGGAAATCCCCTAACTTCCAGTGGTGATGTATTATTTTAGATAATTACAGATGTTCTCATTCATCCAGGTTATTGTATTCTCAGGGTATATATGTATGCATATCTATGTATGTATATGTATGGTTATATGTATACATGTATGTATTTATTTATTTATATGTATGTATATATATATATATATATATATATATACATATATATATATATTTATATATGTATATGTATATGTATATATATATATATATATATACACATATATTTATACATACATACATACATACATATGTATATATACTGTATGTATAAATTTACATCATATATATATATATATATATGTATAATTTTGTAACAAATTACTACAATTTGTGTTTTATCCCACCCCATACATAAATATGCATACATATATATATATATACAGGGTGGGATAAAACACACACATATATATCTATCTATCCATCTATCTATCTATCTATCTATCTATCTGTCTATCTGTCTGTCTGTCTGTCTGTCTGTCTGTCTGTCTGTCTGTCTGTCTGTCTGTCTGTCTGTCTGTCTGTCTGTCTGTCTGTCTGTCTGTCTGTCTGTCTGTCTGTCTGTCTGTCTGTCTGTCTGTCTGTCTGTCCGTCCGTCCGTCCATCTATATATATATATATATATATATACACACACACGTATATATGTATATATATGCATAATTTTACATTATATACATATATATACATATATATGTATAATTTTACATTATATATATATATATATGTATAATTTTACATTATTTACACACACACATATATATATATATATATATATATATATATGTGTGTGTGTAAATAATGTAAAATTATACATATATATATATATATATATATATATATATATATATATATATATATATATATGTACAATTTTGTAACAAATTCCACCCAATACATATATATGCATACATATATACAGGGTGGGATAAAACACACACACACATATCCATCTATCCATCTATATAGATATATATGTTTATATATATATATATGTATATATATATATATATATATATATATATATATATATATATATATATATATATATATATATACCGTATTTTCCACACCATAAGGCGCCCTGGGTTAAAAGCCGCGCCTTCAATGAACGGCATATTTCAAAACTTTGTCCACCTATAAGCCGCCCCGTGTTATAAGCCGCATCTAACTGCGCTAAAGGGAATGTCAAAAAAACAGTCAGATAGGTCAGTCAAACTTTAATAATATATTAAAAACCAGCGTTCTAACAACTCTGTTCACTCCCAAAATGTACGGTAATGTGCAAATGTGCAATCACAAACATAGTAAAATTCAAAATAGTGCAGAGCAATAACATCAATAACTTAATGTTGCTCGAACGTTAATGTCACAACACACAAAATAAACATAACGCTCACTTTCTGAAGTTATTCTTCATTCATAAATCCCTTGAATTCTTCTCCTTCGGTGTCCGAATTAAAAAGTTGGGCGAATACGGGATCCAAAATGGCCGGCTCCGTCTCGTCGAAGTCATTGCCTTCCGGAAAGCTCGGACCACAGTTGTGACCGAAATATCCGCCCAGGCATTTACGATCCACTGGCAGATGTTGGCGTATGTCATCCGGCGCTGTCTCCCTGTCTTAGTGAAGGTGTGTTCGCCTTCGGTCATCCATTGTTCCCACGCCGTTCGCAGTCGTGCTTTAAATGCCCTGTTGACACCAATATCGAGCGGTTGGAGTTCTTTGGTTAATCCACCCGGAATGACGGCGAGTGTTGTATTTGTGTGCTTCACTTGTTTTTTGACACCATCTGTGATGTGGGCGCGCATGGAGTCGTATATCAACATGGAACACACAAAGGAAATGAAACGTAATATCCGCGCCCTTCTTCTTCTATGGGGGCGGGTGGTTGCTTACAGTAGAAGAAGAAGCGCTTCCTCTTCTATGGGGGCGGGTGCTTACCTTGGCGGTTGCTTACCGTAGAAGAAGAAGCGCTTCCTCTTCTACGGGGAAAAAAGATGGCGGCTGTTTACCGTAGTTGCGAGACCTAAACTTTATGAAAATGAATCTTAATATTAATCCATATATAAAGCGCACCGGGTTATAAGCCGCACTGTCAGCTTTTGAGAAAATTTGTGGTTTTTAGGTGCGGCTAATAGTGCGGAAAATACGGTATATATATATGTATATATATATATATATATATGTATGTATATATATATATATATATACATATATATATATACATATATGTATATATATATATATATATATATATATATATATATATATATATATATATATATATATATATATATATATATATATATATATATACATATATATATATATATATATATATATACATATATGTATATATATATATGTATATATATATATATATATATATATATATATATATATATATATATATATATATATATATATATATATATATATATATATATATATATATATATATGTGTGTGTGTGTTTTATCCCACCCTGTATATATATATGTATGCATATATATGTATGGGGTGGGATAAAACACAAATTGTAGAAATTTGTTACAAAAATTCAGTCATTTCATTTATTAGGTGACGCTAATTGGGCGGTCTTAACTCTGCTATTATTTGGCATCAAGCCAAGCAGCTGTGTACGCGTCTACGTGTGTGCTCAACAGGGGAGCTGGTTAACTTATGAGAGCAGCGTATGTGTATGTGTCTGTTAAAATCATGGTTGTTTTTTTTGTTTTTTTACAAATGATGACAGATGTGAACAAGCGCATGTATTGTGAGTGTGTGTGTGTGAGTGTGTGTGTGTGAGTGTGTGTGTGTGTGTGTGTGTGTGTGGGGGATGATGTAAATGAGGTGTGGTTGTAATGTATAAGTATGTAGCAATGAAAGGGCATGTTGTGTCGTTTCTTAATTTGATTACATGTACATGTTATAGTATCATTTTATTGCATGTTTTTTTTTATTTCTCTTTAATTTAGGTAGCCAGGGACTGTAGATGGAAATGATCTGTTTAGCTATAATCTGGTGCAGAACATATCTGTCTTTGAGCTTAATGTTTCTCTGCATTGTCCCTTCAAATAAAGACTAAACTAAACTAAAAAAAAAAGGTATGTATATGTATATATGTGTAAGCATACATATATACATAAATGTGTATATATGTATGTATGTATATAGGTATGTATATGTATGTATGTACAGTATGTATATGTATGTATGTATATATGTATGTAAATACATACAGTATATGCAGTGTTGGGACTAACGCGTTACAAAGTAACGCGTTACTGTAACGCCGTTAGTTTCGGCGGTAACTAGTAATCTAACGCGTTATTTTTTATATTCAGTAACTCAGTTACCGTTACTACATGATGCGTTACTGCGTTATTTTACGTTACTTTTTATGTAGTATAAAGTGTGTTTTATCGGAGCGCTGCTGTGTCATCGTTCTGATTCTTCTTGTGTCACAAGCCGGAGAAGAGAGACATGCGCTCTGTGTGGGTGTGTGTGAGTGTGAGTGTGGGGAGGGAGGAGAGGGGGGGCGTGTCTGATCATGGCGGAGCCAGAAGTCGAGTTTGCTAACATGGAGATATTTTCACTACTTTTCTTTTGTCGTGCACAAAGAAAATAACATTTTAGTTAAATGTAAATTGTGCTTTGGATCAAAGATCCCATCTACTGCCCAAAACAGCAATTCAAATCTGCTGAAACAAGCTACAGAAGCAACATGCTTCGACGAAGCTAGTAAAGAGAGCTAGAGACTCTGATGCCACTTCACCTCCACCACCACCATTTAAGGATTAACTCTGCCTCTGCTCATCATTCAGCGCTGAAGGTAGACACACTCTGTCAATCAATGTTCCCTTTAATTGTTCATGTGTGTGAGCAAACGGAAAAACTCCCTGAGCATGAGTGGAGCCCATGTGAGCAACATCAGATGTGCACACTGTGGCTACACCAGCAGCACACCTGTCCCAAACCTCACTAAATAACAAGTTCAATCTCCATCCATCAATCCATTTTCCTACCGCTTGTTCCTTTCGGGGTCGCTGGAGCCTATCTCAGCTGCATTCGGGCGGAAGGCAGTGTACACCCTGGACAAGTCCCCACCTCATCACAGGGCCAACACAGATAGACAGACAACATTCTCTTATTATTATAATCAAATGACAGCAGCCATTTCCATTTCTAATATAAGTGTTTAGGCCCACTTACAATGACAATAACAAAAAATATTGTTTTTCATGAACTGCGCACTTGTATTGTTTGTTTGGGTGGAGGTCCTGCTTTGGAAATAATTTGTACCCCTTTCAGACATTGCATTTAGTTCCCATTAAAACATTCACATGTTGCACAACTTCCTGTTTGTAAAAAATATATTTTTATTAGTATCTATTTAATATACTAACAGCATTTAAGGATTAATATTTATAAATTAAGATTCCTAATAAATGACACTAGAATAAGCACACATTTGATTGGTAAATCATAGAGTAACGACCTGGAATTACACTTTATGTGTGGTGTTGGAGTTGTCCGACTTTTTGTGTGGCTGTAAACGCATCACTGGCTAAGTGCCATATGTGCATGTGTTGGCGCAAGTGAGAAAGAGCGAGCGGCTGCTGTTGATATAACAAAGTTGCTTTTGGTCTGGTTTGTACTGCAGAAAATGACCACTTTTGCTAGATGTCATTTTTTTTTACTAATGTTTTGGTGATGTGTTTATGGCCGACAATAAAGAGTTTTGCTCAGTAAAGTGATGGATGGAATTCATGTCCTCAAAGCGTCTCGACAGACGTTACAATATTTGAACAATGATGACGAAAACGGTTTTCTCTGTCGTGTCCGTGTCGTGTCGAAAATTGTTATGCGCTTATTTTTTTATTTGATTTTGTGCATGGCATAGATTTGCCGTGCGCAGAGGACGCTTGAGCAGTGCGCAATTGCACAGGCGCGCTCCTGAGAAGGAACGTTGCTGTCAATTCTCTTATATACTCTTTCATTCTAGACTTCTAGAGTGTTTGATTATCACATCACTCTAAATGTATAGACAATAAAGTTCACAAACATAAAGAGGGATCCTAGTGGGCCAGGCCAATCTTTCCTTATCTCTAAACTAAAACTGGGGAAATGTGTAGAATGTTCTGGGCTTCAGACATGATTTTGTATCAGAATTACTTGAGGAAGAAAATGCCTGGTTAGGCTTTGTGTATGTAGTGTGTGCCTTTCTTGGTTTACATCTATGCTGTTATTATGCTCTGTGTTACTTATGTACGTTATGTTGCAGCTATTTAAAA
The DNA here is from genome assembly GCF_033978685.3 of Nerophis lumbriciformis. Classification (NCBI taxonomy): domain Eukaryota; kingdom Metazoa; phylum Chordata; class Actinopteri; order Syngnathiformes; family Syngnathidae; genus Nerophis; species Nerophis lumbriciformis. The sequence continues at coordinate 60,185,612 of NC_084550.2, read as the reverse complement.
TAGTTTTGTCAATTTGTTCTGGCCAGAAACAAATTGGCCTTTGTAACATATCTTTGTCTTTGTGTGTTGTATGTAGACCACATTGCTTAGCAGAGTTCAGTGATGCAAATGCATGTCAAGTTGATCAACACATTGTATTATTCTCCAGTGCAATAACAGTACTGAAATGAAGGCTAAAAGGGCATTAATGGGAGCTTTAAATTAAAAAAAAATAAGAAAAAAATAAGTAACTAAATAGTTACTTTTCACAGTAACGCATTACTTTTTGGTGTAAGTAACTGAGTTAGTAACTGAGTTACTTTTGAAATGAAGTAACTAGTAACTGTAACTAGTTACTGCTTTTCAGTAACCAACCCAACACTGAGTATATGTATGTATATACGTATGTACATGTGTATATATATATACATATATATATATGTATGTATATGTATTAATATGCATATATGTATATGTGTGTATATACATGTACATATACTGTACGTGTATGCATACATATGTACATATATGTGTATATATGTATGTATGTATATATGTATGTATGTATGTGTATATGTATGTATATAGGTATGTGTATATGTATGTGTATGTATGTATGTATACAAGTGTGTATGTATATGTATGTATATACGTACAGTATATGTATGTATATATGTGTATATATATGTATATGCATGAATGTATAAGTATATATATCTATATGTTTGTGTACACACACACACACACACACACACACACACACACACACACACACACACACACACACACACACACACACACACACACACACACACACACACACCTACCTATCTAGATATATATTTATATAAAATTGTGGTGGTACTTGGAGAGCCAAATGTTTTCCGAGGTGGTACTTGGTTTGAGAACCACTGTCCTCCAGCACCCATTGCAATCAATTATGCAAATGAGGCGATGACGAAATCTAACGACTTCCGGCGACTTTTAGGCCAGCCAATAGCTACTTTCTGAGTTGGCAACACTGCCGAATCGGCCATACACGTTTTTGATCCTCCCCTTTATATAGTGACCAAGGTGGCGGCCTGACGTCATGATAGGCTAACCGCACCTGGTGGAAATGAGCTCTCACACGCCCTCGATCAAGTCAACATCTTTGGCTCCTGATTGTGCAAACGCTAAACTGGCTGTGTGCAATTGATGCGTTCACGTGCCGTGGTTGAAAAGTGTGCTCGGCGTGTTCGCGCGCAGCTGGAATGACAGCTGACGTCGTCACCTGGCGTAAGAAAACCCCCACCGTCCTGTTGTCGCGCTCCCCTTCCTCCCCACGTCCGATCGCATCGATCGGTCAGCATCAGCGCGGCAGCCCCGGATGCTCGTCACTCGGACGCCTGAATTGTCTCCAGCTGGGATTGACCGCCTTCCACCCCCCCCTAAAACCCAGGTGCGCACTTGTCCTCCTCGGGGATTATTTTTATCCGCAGAGGTGAGGAGATGACGGCCGGGTGACAGCCCGTCATGATGCAGCTCTTTCTCCGGCAGCCTTGATTTTTTTAATTTTTTTTTATTCCCACCAAAAAGGCTGCGAAAGCCCCCACCGCCTCTTCGTGTTGCGTTCAAATGCAGCGTGTTGCGTTCAAATGCAATTTACGCTTTCAGGACCGGCTCCTCCATGAGATCCACGAGATCCACGCAAGGGCGTGAACTTGCAGACTCTTCGTAACCTACCCCCCCCTTCTAGCCCCCCCTCCTCTCATCCTCGCTCCGTTTCTGCTATTCGCGCCCCACTTCCACGCAGCCCACCATGGCGCTGAAAGCGGACTCCGAGGACCCGGACTGGAGACCGGCTCCCATCGAGGTGTTCGCCAGCCGCTCCACGCTGCACGGCATCTCGCACATGTTCACCTACGAGCGCATGTGCGTCAAGCGGACCCTGTGGAGCCTCTTCTTCCTGGGCTCCGTGGGCGTGCTGGCCCTGGTGTGCGTGGACCGCGTGCAGTTCTACTTCCAGTACCCGCACATCACCAAGCTGGACGAGGTGGCCGCCCCGCTCATGGTCTTCCCGGCGGTCACCTTCTGCAACCTCAACGCCTTCCGCTTCAGCAGGGTGACGCGCAACGACCTGTACCACGCCGGGGAGCTGCTGGCCTTGCTCAACGGCAGGTGCGTGGGGTGTTTTTTTTTTTAATTAAAAAAAATAATATATACTTTCTCCTCTTGTATGAAAGTTATGATATACACTACTACCTCGACTTACGAGCTTAATTGGTTCCATGGCGGAGCTCGTAACTGAAAACACTCGTATCTCAAAGCAACATCCCATTTAATTTTTTCTTTTCTTTTGTCCTGTCCAGCTTCTCGGGCAAATTATATAGTTGATGTAGATGTTCAGATTTACTTTACAAAAGAGAAGTGTAGGATACTTCTCTTGTTGCCTTATTTGTATTTGACTTTATTAATTGTATTTATATTATCATTTAGTGCAGCCGGGCCGGAGCAGGAGGGGATAGAAAGAGGGGGAAAAAAAAGAAGACAGAGGGGGAAATTGTGGAGACAAGAGGGGGATAAGACAGAGAGACAAAAACAACAATAACAACAACAACAATAGAACAACATCAGCAAATGCGACATGTACAAATATGATGGTAAAAGTAATAGCAAATAAGCAGTTAGCGAAAATAAAAAATACAGAAATGACAATGAGCATTATTACACTACAGATGGAGCAATACAAATACCAATAGAAATAGCGCTATTGATAAAAAACAATACCAATACTTTACCTCTATTATCGACAATACAGTTGTTCAAATGCAACAATACATATACGTCATGATAACTTGAGATACGAAATAATGCAGAAAAATGGAGGGGGAGAAAGAGAAGCAACCTACGTTAACCTTGTAGATTGTTATAGTAACAATAGGTTAAGCTTTGTCCGTGTGCCATGTGTTGTACCCAGTTTACCCTAGGGCAGGGGTCGGCAACCCGCGGCTCCGGAGCCGCATGCGGCTCTTTGATCACTCTGATGCGGCTCAGCAGCTTACTTGCTGAACCCCCCAATTTTCCCGTGAGACTTCCAGGTTTCAGTGCCTCTCGCAGAAAATTGATATTCACCGATTTTCACCCTTACAGCTATAATAAGGGCGTGCCATGATGGTACAACATTTGGCGCCCTCTACAATCTGTATTAACAGCGTGCCAGCCCAACACATATTATACAATGTACATCTTCTGCTTGCACACACAGACAGCAAGGCATACTTGGTCAACAGCCACACAGGTTACACTGACGGTGACCATATAAAACAACTTTAAAACTCTTACTAATAATGCGCCACACTTTGAACCAAAACCAAACAAGAATGACAAACACATTTCGGGAGAACATCTGCACCTTAACACAACATAAACACAACATAAACACCCAGAATCCCATGCAGCCCTGACTCTTCCGGGCTACATTATACACCCCTGCTACCACCAAACCCCGCCCCCACCCCAACCCTGCTCCCTCACACATCAACCCCCCCCCCCTCTCTGTGCGTCGGTTGAGGTGGGCGGGGTTTGGTCGCGGGGGTGTATAATGTATCCCGGAAGAGTTAGGGCTGCATGGGATTCTGGGTATTTGTCCTGTTGTGTTTATGTTGTGTTACGGTGCAGATGTTCTCCCAAAATGTGTTTGTCATTCTTGTTTGGTGTGAGTTCACAGTGTGGCGCATTATTAGTAAGAGTATTAAAGTTTTTTTTATACCGCCACCGTCAGTGTAACCTGTGTGGTTGTTGACCAAGTATGCCTTGCTGTCACCTGCGTGAGCAAGCGGAAGCTCCATTCAACATGTGGCTGAACAGGCACGCTAGCTGTAGTGGGTGCTATATGCTGTATGGCACGCATGACGCTGACAAGCGCTATTCATTTAAAACCCGCGTGCCGCACCAGCTTAAAAATTTAATATAAAGGTGTGAACAGCGTGTCTGAGACCCCTGGTTTATACATAGCACAAAGCAAAAAAAAAACTTTTTATGCAGTGTTATTTTATTTAAAATTTCAAAAATTATTGCGGCTCCCATTGTTTTCTATAATTTGTGAAACTGGTCAAAATGGCTCTTTGACTGGTAAAGGTTGCCGACCCCTGCCCTAGAGCAACAACGTTAATATATGTTTGATGAAACGTGATTATGTGCATGAGTGTACGTATGCATATGTACATGTATGTGTTTGTACAGTGAATGTATATGTACAGTTTGTGTATATGTATGTTTGTACAGTGAGTGTATATGTACAGCAACATCCCATTTAAAGTGAGTTGAAATCAATTCAACTCGCCTTTCAATAACCGCACAACATACCTTTTTTTTTTTTTTAAAAGGGAAAAATACACTTTTAGATAAGAAATATTGCATAAAAACAACACAATATAAATGTGCTGACTACAGCAAAGTAACTATGTCCATGGTGTCAAACTCTGGCCCGCGGGCCAAATTCAGCCCGCCGTGTAATTTCACTTGGCCCTTGAGGCGATATCAAAAAAACACTAGAGCTGACCCGCCGATTTTATATTGTGGCGGTGCCGCGGTAACACCGCATTCACAGCTAATTCTAATACTTGCCAACCCTCCCGGGAGTCTCCCGAACTTCAGCGCCCCTCCCGAAAATCGTCACGTCTGCTTTTCAGCAAGTCCAACGAGTGCTGGCCCGGTCACACAACATGTGCGGCTTCTGCACGCACAATTGAATGCAACGCATACTTCATCAACAGCAATACAGGTTACACTGAGGGTAGCCGAATAAAAAAAACTTTAACACTGTTAGAAATATACGCCACACTGTGAATCCACACCAAACAAGAATGACAAACACATTTCGGGAGAACATCCGCACCGTAACACAACATAAACACAACAGAACAAATACCCAGAACCCTTTGCAGCACTAACTCTTTCTAACCGTGTTAAAGTTTTTTATACTGGCACCCTCAGTGTAACCTGTATCGCTGTTGATGAAGTATGCGTTGCATTCACTCATGTGTGCGTACAGAAGCCGCACATATCTTGTGACTGGGTCTGAACGATGTTAGAATGGATGAAAAGAGGACATGACGATAGCTCGTAGAGTACCATACCATACCATACCAACTTTATTTATAAAGCCCTTTAAAGACAAGCACAGTTGAAAAACAAAGGGCTGTACACCACAAAGAAATGGAGGCAAAGGACAGACTAAAAAATAACATTTAAAATAGCTGAGATAGGCTCCAGCGCCCCCCGCGACCCCAAAGGGAATAAGCGGTAGAAAATGGATGGATGGATAAAAATACACATTTAAAAAGCAAATATAAATTACCCTAAGAACAGTTTGTTAGATAAAAACAGTTTAAAAGTTAAAAACAGTTCAAAAAGTTAAAAGCTAAAAACAGTTCATAGTCTCATGCTGGGTTAAAAGCCAGTGAATGAAAATGGGTTTTAAGAAGGCTCTTAAAAATAGCCAAAAATGGGGCCTGTCTCACATGGAGAGGGAGATCGTTCCAGAGCTTGGGACCCGCAACAGAGAAAGCTCTGTCCCCTCTGAGCTTGCGCTTTGTTTTGGGTACCTCCAGGATCAGCTGATCAGCTGACCTGAGGGACCGGGTGGGGGCATAGAGATGGAGCAGCTCAGAGAGGTACGGTGGGGCAAGACCACGTAAGGATTTAAAAACGAGTAAGATCATTTTAAAAGTGTACGTTTAAAGGCAGTGCCTTTAAGGCACGCCCCCAAGACTGTGGTCCGGGTGGACGAGATATAATGACTGATGAACACCTTCGTTCGATAATGAAGGTTGCCTCAGCTCAAAGCCTGAGCCCCGACATTAATGAACTAGCATCCAAGAAAAGATGTCAGGTATCTGGCTTGGGCACATCAGATTAGATCAGTGTGTTGCAAACTGAGCAGTTTAAAGTCCTGAATGGTACATAATACATAGTGGTTGGTTTATTCATTGTTATTTTATTTTAAAATGTTGATATTTACCTCAGAAGGCTGCAAATAGAAAAGAGGCATTCAATGTTTATTTAAATTGTATTTGATATGCCATTGATATTTTTTTATTATTTGAAACTCGATTTTGCGTGTCACTATAAAGTTATATAAGCCTTGCTTGTTCAATATTCAATACAAAACTTGTTTGGGTCCCTATTAAAAGGTTAATTTGTTCAACTTGGCCCGCGGCTTTGTTCAGTTTTAAATTTTGGCCCACTCTGTATTTGAGTTTGACACCCCTGAACTATGTGCATGGTTAAAGTTGAAAGTACCAATGATTGTCACACACACACACACGAGGTGTGGCGAAATTATCCTCTGCATTTGACCCATCACCCTTGATCACCTGCCGGGAGGTGAGGGGAGCAGTGAGCAGCAGCGGTGGCCGCGCCCGGGAATCTTTTTTTTTTGGTCATTTAACCCCCAATTCCAACCCTTGATGCTGAGTGCCAAGCAGTATGGAGACATCTGCCGGCCTATTTACATACACGCACAGTGTAACCAGGTGTCTATTCGTATAAACTAGGTAGTCTATTCACTCTGTATTTACACTCATATTTAATGTATCCTATGTTTGCATATTTACAATCGAGCAGGATGTTAAGGATTGTTTATTTTCCAGCATACGTAACAATGTTACAATAAGGGGATGCCTGTGTTTACTCTTGTGGAAGTCAACATGTCCGAAAAGGAGCTGGGTGAAGCAGAGCTTACTGATTCTTACTTGTTCTTCTTTGTGTCTCAACTGTTACTGATAGTTTGTTCACTTCCTGTGTTTAACTTGAACCAGAATACTCATGTTCTAATAAGGGGAAAAAGTGATAAAGGTGCAGGCGTTTCTTATTGGAAATGTAATTATTTGGATCTAATCTACGAAAAGTTTGTGTTAATTAAAGAGGTCTTATTATAAAAAAATTTTTTACATTTAAAACACTTCCTTGTGGTCTACATAACACGCAATGGTGGTTATTTGGTCAAAATGTTGCATGGATTATGTTTTACAGAGCATCTTCAAACCGCTTTCTGACCATCTGACGTTTTGTGTACGTGCCTCCACTTTGACGGTCTTCTCCATGCCCACTTTGTTGTAGTTTTTCCGTAGCGAGCCTACTGACAGTTGTGAGTTCGAACTATACGCGACTTTGTATTAGAAATGGCAACGGCGGAGGATGCATGTGCATGTAGGAGCCAGTCTGCCCCACAACAAGAGGATAGAGAAAAAGAAGGAACTTATTCACGACAATGGCGGACTAATTTTGAAAGAAGGCAAGATTGTTTTATAAATATCCCCGCCATGCCTCCATGGTTTGATTTGAAATTCCCGGGACATATGCAGATCCCAAATACACAAAAACAATAGGTGAGTAAAATTGGTTTTGCATAATCGGCCCCATTAAGAAGACGTCTAAACTGAATAGCACACGCAAAGCTCATCTACTAAGCTGCTGCGCAGTTGATTGCGTCTCTTGAGTGAGAATTTGTGCTGATCATCAAACTGGAAAATGTTTACCTCAAAGTCACATGGGGGCGGGGCCTAAAAAGGAAGTGCTGCCGAGTGCAATGTCAAATATTAAAAGGGGCGGGCCCTATAAGAGAGTTATTTTATTTTATTATTTTTACTTAATTTGACCCAACACGAGGAACCTTACCTGGCCCGGACACGGAAAGGATTGACAGATTGATGGCTCTTTTAAAATGACTTATTTAGCACACGCAGTGTGATTTATCAAGACTAAAACTGTTCTGCAGGAGCTATTTTGCATCTTTGTTTAGCACGTCTGGACTGGCAGTTGATATGGCTGTGAGAAGGAGGTGATCGCGCTGCAGCTCCGTCAACATATATACATTTATTGTCTTTTCAGCAATATCATTTTCTAATTTTATTCTATTGTTGCCGGGTGAATTAAAGGGGCCGATTTTAAAACAAATTCAATTGATGGTGCGCGCCCAGGAATCATTTTTTTGGTGATTTAACCCCCAATTCCAACCCTTGATGCTGAGTGCCAAGCAGGGAGGTAATGGCTCCCATTTTTTTTATAGGCTTTGGTATGACTCGGCCGGGGGTTTGAACGCTTGGAAGGTTTACCGTAAGACCAGATCTTACTGTGACGTATGATTGTGACTTTTTGGGAATTTAATTCCCAATATTTACGAGAGACAAGAACACATGTACATAGTGTATATATTGTTTTTCAAATCACCTGACATGTGGGGGTGATAGAGTGGCCGTGCCAGCAACTTGAGGGTTCCAGGTTCGATCCCCGCTTCCGCCATCCTAGTCACTGCCGTCGTGTCCTTGGGCAAGACACTTTACCCACCTGCTCCCAGTGCCACCCACAATGGTTTAAATGTAACTTAGATATTGGGTTTCACTATGTAAAAGCGCTTTGAGTCACTAGAGAAAAGCGCTATATAAAGTATAATTCACTTCACATGTATACTGTGTATATGTACATAATTTATCAATTTTTTTAACGTAATTTTTTACATACATGTTACAGGTTGTTTATCTTTTTATTATTGAATGTATCAAATGTGAGGAATATTTAATGGGCCACAATGGAAACAAGCCTTTTGGCTTTTTGTGCCATCCATTTGCCTTTTTTAAAGCATTACATGGATTCAATTCTTTAAGATGTCAATAAAATTCTCAATTACTCAAATCGCATATGTGTATATATATATTTTTAATGCATTCTAATTTGTGGTAATCTGCTCGTTCTAGGCGGCCGGGCTAACAATGCTGTGAATTGAAGTATTCCATTCTGCCTTGAAATCGCTCTAAAATGTCATCCAAAAACCTTCGACAATAACCCATTTACATCTCATGACCTGAATATTAAGTTAGTCCATCCATCTTCTTATTCGAGGTCGGGTCGCGGGGGCAGCAGCCTAAGCAGAGAAGCCCAGACTTCCCTCTCCCCAGCCACTTCGTCCTTCCGGGGGATTGCGAGGCGTTCCCAGGCCAGCCGGGAGACATAGTCTTCCCAACGTGTCCTGGGTCTTCCCCGTGGCCTCCTACCGGTCGGACGTGCCCGAAACGCCTCCCTAGGGAGGCGTTCGGGTGGCATCCTGACCAGATGCCCGAACCACCTCATCTGGCTCCTCTCGATAACAGATAATGCACGCTGCAAAAAAAAAAAAAAAAAAGACAGTTAAAACTATGGCAAACAATGTTTAAAGAGCAACAAAAGTAGTTTATCACAGTAGTCAATGTAGTGGATTCCTGTAAACTAAGAAACGGTAGATAAACCTAAATTAGTATGGTTTTAAGACATAGAAAACGCATGACTTTACTGTGAAAATGTAAAAAAAACTAATTGTACAATGCATTTGCAAATACTGTAATGTCACAAGGATGCTCACGTAGTGTTAGTAGATCACTGTAAATTCCGGACTACAAGCCAATTTTTTCCTACACTTTGAACCCTGCGGCTTACGAAACAGTGCGGCTGACTTAAGGATTTTTCTTTGTCGATGGCCATAATGCAAATAGTTCCAAAAATAAATATATATATATATATATATATATATATATATATATATATATATATATATATATATATATATATATATATATATATATATATATATATATATATATATATATATATATATATATACGTGACGAGGTTGGTAAACTGCAAAAAGTCAGTGTTCAAAAACAAGGAAAAACAAATACAAAAATGAGGGGTATTTTATTTGAACTAAGCAAAATAATCTGCCAATAGAACAAGAAAATTTGGCTTGTCAAGACTTTCCAAAACAAGTAAAATTAGCTAACCTCAGTGAACCCAAAAATACCTTAAAATAAGTATATTCTCACTAATAACAAGTGCACTTTTCTTGGTAGAAAAAAAAGAGACCTTTTTGCTCAATATGTTGAAAAATATTCTTGAATTAAGTAAATGCTAGTGCCATTATCTTGACATAATGATATGCGCTCAGCATCATTTTTTTTTTCATGCTTAAAGTAAGAAATGATTACTTTAAAAAAGTAGTTTTATACTTGTGAGTGTTGATGACACAGCTTTGCAACACTTGATATTCTAGTTTCAAGCATGTTTTACTCAATATAGCTCATCAAATCTCAGCAACAAGCTGTAATATCTTACTGAGGTCATTTAGGACCAAAACACTTAAAACAAGTAAAACACTCTAACATAAAATCTGCTCAATGAGAAGAATGATCTTATCAGACAGAAAATAAGCAAATATCACCCTTATTTAAGATATTTAATCTTACTTAGATTTCAGTGTTTGCAGTGTAGAAGGTGGGGATCGAACCAGGAACCCTCAGGTTGCTGACACGGCCACTCTGCCAACTGACTCCCGAAATTCAGCGCCTTTCCCGAAAACCTCCCGGGACAAATTTTCTCACAAAAATCTCCCGAAATTCAGGCGGGATATATAAACAGCATACCTGCCCAATCACGTTATAACTGTAGAATGATGGAGGGCGACTTCTTGGTTTCTTATGTGGGTTTATTGTTAGGCAGTTTCATTAACGTCCTCGCAGCGCGGCAACAACACACAACAGCAGCAGTCACGTTTTTGTATACCGTAAAGCAGTTCGTCTGCCGTAAACAGCAATGTTGTGACACTCTTAAACAGGACAATACTGCCATCTAGTGCATTTGATGAACGCACTTTTGTGCGTGCCACACATCAATGCATCATCAAAGAGGGTGTTCAGCATGGTTATACAAATAGTGACAGAGAATAGAACAAGGATGGACAATTCAACCCTTAACTCAACAATGAGTAGATGAGTGTTATGTGTGTGTATATGTGTAAATAAATGAACACTGAAATTCAAGTATTTATTTCATATATATAAATATATATATATATATGAAATACTTGACTTGGTGAATTCTAGCTGTAAATATACTCCTCCCCTTTTAGCCACGCCCCCGTCCCAGCCCGACCACGCCCACCCCCACCCCTTCCCCCCACCTCCCGAAATCGGAGGTCTCAAGGTTGGCAAGTATGTTTTCTGTGTAAATAACACATTTTTAAAAGGGATATATCTGCGACTTATAGTCCAATGCGGCTAAAATATGGATTTAGTGGGTGCGCCTTATATACCGGTGCGCTCTATAGTCCGGAAATATGGTATTTTATGCTCTGCACACAGTGTTTAGCGCGTGGTATTTGGATCTTAGTGGATCAGTCCCAGAAAATCCTTTGGTGGAGGTAACGATCTGGGGCCGTATTTATCAAGCGTCTTAGAGTGCCATTTTACACTTAAGTCCTGAGAATTTGCGAAATTTAGTCCTACTCTCAAACTTAAGAATAAAAGCTATTTATCAACTTTCTTAAGTCTAAGAATCACTCCTACTCTCCACGATATTTAAGAGACCTTCAGAGGTGTCCTAAGTGGTTAGGGATGGCACTGAGGCGAGAGAGACGTGCGCAAACGTTCAGGGAGCGGAAGGATGTCCTGGCTTTGTTTGATGACGAGCAGCTGATCAAACGGTATCGTTTAGACAGCGCGGGTATTATTTTTGTCACAGATTTAATAATAAGGGGCGTCATCTCATCAGCAACATCACGCAGCAGAACTAAAGGTCATCACAATGCTTCGATATCTCGCCACTGGGAAAATGAATTGGGATGAAAAGGAAACATTTATTTTTGATTCATTGCCAATATTGTTTGTTTTGTATTATTTTGTAGTTTGTCAAAATATACACTCCCATTGTCCACTTACCGGTAAATATTTCTAAGATATTTCTTTATTCTTAGACAAGGGATTCCCTTCCGTGATTGGTCATTTCTATGGACACAGATATGACGTCACCTAACATTCCGTTTACGGCACATAGTAATGTCGGAATTCAGCACCGAGTGTGACACTTAAGATTCAGTCCTACACTTTGCTGAAAGTGTGAGTAAGACGCTTGATAACTAACTTTTAAGGGCAGCTTTCAGCGAAGAATTTCTTTACTCATAAGTCAACTCTTAGCAGACTTCTAAGACGCTTGATAAATACGGCCCCTGATGTGTCGACAGCAATTCCACATTATGACCCCCTCGCTTTTCATTTTTCATCCCGGTTTGCTTGTTGAGCAAAAGAAAGGAGACGTCTGCAACTTCAAGTCCTCCAAGTCGCGCCTTGAGTGCAAAGCAGTGTTCCGACACCTGTCTCGCTTACGCCACGCTGCCACAAACAACACGGGACCTAACATGCGGAACCTTATAGGGTCCTTGCCATTAACTTTTATCCTGGGGCAGGGGTCGGCAACCTTCACCAGTCAAAGAGCCATTTTGACCAGTTTCACAAATTATAGAAAACAATGGGAGCCGCAAATTTTTTTTGAAATTTTAAATGAAATAACACTGCATACAAAGTTTTTTTTATTGCTTTGTGCTATGTATAAACCAGGGGTCTCAGACACGCTGCCCACACCTTTTATGGAATTTTTAAGCTGGTGTGGCACGCGGGTTTTATGAATAGCGGTTGTCAGCGACATGCGTGTCGTGATGATACAGCATATAGCCAGCGTGCCTGATCAGCCACATGTTGAATGGGGCTTCCGCTTGCTCACGTGGGTGACAGCAAGGCATACTTACCGTACTCAACAACCACACAGGTTACACTGACGGTGGCGTTATTAAAAAAAACTTTAACACTCTTACTAATAATGCGCCACACTTTGAACCCACACCAAACAAGAATGACAAACACATTTCGGGAGAACATCTGCACCGTAACACAACATAAACACAACAGGACAAATACCCAGAATCCCATGCAGCCCTAACTCTTCCGTGCTACATTATCATACTTGCCAACCTTGAGACCTCCGATTTCGGGAGGTGGGGGTGGGGGGTGTGGTCGGGGCGTGTTTGGGGGCGTAGCTAATAGGGGAGGAATATATTTACAGCTAGAATTCACCAAGTCAAGTATATATATATATATATATATATATATATATATATAAGAAATATTTGAGTAAGTAAGTCAAGTATTTCGTATATACATATATATATATATATATATATATATATATATATATATATATATATATATATATATATATATATATATAAATAAAATACTTGACTTTCAGTGAATTCTAGCTATATATATATATATATATATACATTTTATTACACACACATGACACTCATCTACTCATTGTTGAGTTAAGGGTTGAATTGTCCATCCTTGTTGTATTCTTTGTCACTATTTTTCTAACCATGCTGAACACCCTCTCTGATGACTCATTCTGCTTCGTCTCCTTGTTGTGTGCGCAGTTGTGCACTGCACTCTCTAAAAGCCGTATATGTTAATGTCACATATGCATGTACAGTAGATGGCAGTATTGTCCTGTTTAAGAGTGTCACAACGTTGCTGTTTACGGCAGACGAACTGCTTTACAAGCTGTCCTCACTCAGGTCTGCATGGAGCTGGAGGGGGCGTGGCCTCCAGCTCCGCCGGAATTTCGGGAGATTTTCGGGAGAAAATTTGTCCCGGGAGGTTTTCGGGAGAGGCGCTGAATTTTCGGGAGTCTCCCGGAAAATCCGGGAGGGTTGGCAAGTATGCATTATACACCCCCGCTACCAAACCCCGCCCACCTCAACCGACGCACAGAGGGGGGTTGATGTGTGAGGGAGCAGGCTTGGGGTGGGGGCGGGGTTTGGTGGTAGCAGGGGTGTATAATGTAGCCCGGAAGAGTCAGGGCTGCATGGGATTCTGGGTGTTTGTTTTGTTGTGTTTATGTTGTGTTAAGGTGCAGATGTTCTCCCGAAATGTGTTTGTCATTCTTGTTTGGTTTTGGTTCAAAGTGTGGCGCATTATTAGTAAGAGTGTTAAAGTTGTTTTATATGGTCACCGTCAGTGTAACCTGTGTGGCTGTTGACCAAGTATGCCTTGCTGTCACGTACGTGTGCAAGCAGATGATGTATATCGTAAATGAAGTGTTGGGCGGGCACGCTGTTGATACAGATTGTAGAGGGCGCCAAATGTTGTACCATCATGGCACGCCCTTATTATAGATGTAAGGGTGAAAATCGGTGAATAATAATCCCGGGAGTTTTCCGCGAGAGGTACTGAAATCCGGAAGTCTCACGGGAAAATTGGGGGGTTCAGCAAGTAAGCTGCTGAGCCGCATCAGTGATCAAAGAGCCGCATGCGGCTCCGGAGCCACGGGTTGCCGACCCCTGTCCTGGGGGAAAAAAAAACCCTGACTATTGTAACTTGGTATTATATGATGAATAAAAGCCTTCACGGGAGGGTGTGTGGAATGTAGAACACGTGAGCGTCAGTTAATATTAAATGACGAAGAGGAGCACTTTCTTGCCTCCTCATCCTCATCCGATATGACGATCCCAATATTGGAGCTGTCACGCCAAATTTCTTCCCCCTACAAACCCCCCCCCATTTACTTCCGGGGTCATTTCCTCTTACGTCATTGACAGCGATCGATAACACTTCGGCTTTGACACAGGACAGCAGCACACACAATATTGTAGTGAAATGGTTTCAACAATAATGTTCATTTAAAGTACAGACATTTAACAGTATTATATATTAATTAATATTTTTTGCACGTTGCCACGGAGACAGAAGTTCCCAGCAGCGGCCCCAACACTCCGCCTGAAATTTTCCCTAAAACTCCGCCTGGAATTTTTCGAAGCCTGCTGGTGTTTGATATAAGTCCCCTGGGAAAGATAAAGACAAATGTCATTCAGTGACACCACCATTTTCAGGAGATTTGGATTCTATCGATCGCTGTCAATGACCTAAGACAGGGGTCGGCAACCCGCGGCTCCGGAGCCGCATGCGGCTCTTTGATCACTCTGATGCGGCTCAGCAGCTTACTTGCTGAACCCCCCAATTTTCCCGTGAGACTTCCGGATTTCAGTACCTCTCGCAGAAAACTCCCGGGATTAATATTCACCGCTTTTCACCCTTACGGCTATAATAAGGGCGTGCCATGATGGTACAACATTTGGCGCCCTCTACAATCTGTATTAACAGCGTGCCAGCCCAACACTTGTTATACAATATACATCTTCTGCTTGCACACGTACGTGACAGCAAGGCATACTTGGTCAACAGCCACACAGGTTACACTGACGGTGACCATATAAAACAACTTTAACACTCTTACTAATAATGCGCCACACTTTGAACCAAAACCAAACAAGAATGACAAACACATTTCGGGAGAACATCTGCACCTTAACACAACATAAACACAACAGAACAAACACCCAGAATCCCATGCAGCCCTGACTCTTCCGGGCTACATTATACACCCCTGCTACCACCAAACCCCGCCCCCACCCCAACCCTGCTCCCTCACACCCCCCCCCCCCCCCTTCTGTGCGTCGGTTGAGGTGGGCAGGGTTTGGTAGCAGGGGGGGGGGTGTATAATGTATCCCGGAAGAGTTAGGGCTGCATGGGATTCTGGGTATTTGTCCTGTTGTGTTTATGTTGTGTTACGGTGCAGATGTTCTCCTGAAATTTGTTTGTCATTCTTGTTTGGTGTGGGTTCACAGTGTGGCGCATTATTAGTAAGAGTGTTAAAGTTTTTTTGTTTTTTTATACCGCCACCGTCAGTGTGACCTGTGTCGTTGTTGACCAAGTATGCCTTGCTGTCACCTATGTGAGCAAGCGGAAGTCCCGTACAACGTGTGGCTGTTCAGGCACGCTGGCTGTAGTGGGTGCCATATTCTGTACCATCACCGCACGCACGACGCTGAGCCATTCATTTAGAACCCGCGTGCCGCACCAGCTTTCAAATTCCACATAAAAGTGTGGGCAGCGTATCTGAGACCCCTGGTTTATACATAGCACAAAGCAAAAAAAAAAACTTTGTATGCAGTGTAATTTCATTTAAAATTTCAAAAATTTTTTGCGGCTCCCATTGTTTTCTATAATTTGTGAAACTGGTCAAAATGGCTCTTTGACTGGTAAAGGTTGCCGAGGAAATGACGTAAGTAAGAGGAAATTACGTAAAAGGAAATGACCCCGGAAGTAAATGGGGGGGGGGGAAGGTTTTTGTAGGGGGAAGAAATTTGGCGTGACAGAGCTTTTAAAATCTCTACCCGCCCCCCATTTCTTTCGCCTTTTCGAGCCCTGCGGAGCGATGAAGTCACAACGTGACGTCACATCGGGAAGCAATCCGCCATTTTCTCACTTTCGTCGGTGTGTTGTCGGAGGGTGTAACAACACGAACAGTGGCCCAAAGATGCGAAAGTGGCAAGAAATTGGATGAAATTTGTTCAAAATACGAGGCTGTGGGGAAAGCCGACGAAATGGTCAGTCGTTTGTTCCGCACACTTTACCGACGAAAGCTATGCTACGACTGAGATGGCAAGAATGTGTGGATATCCTGCGACACTCAAAGCAGATGCATTTCCAACAATAAAGTCAAAGAAATCTGCCGCCAGACCCCCATTGAATCTGCCGGAGTGTGAGAGCTATTCAGGGACAAAGGACCTCGGTAGCACAGCAAGCAATGGCGGCAGTTTGTTCCCGCAGACGAGCGAGCTAAACCCCCTGGATGTCTTGGCTCACACCGTCCCTTATGCCACCGAAGATGATCAAGAGAAGAATATCGACCCTAGCTTCCCTGGCCTGCTGACATCAACTCCAAAACTGGACAGATCAGCTTTCAGGAAAAGAGAGCGGATGAGGGTATGTCTACAGAATATATTAATTGATGAAAACTTTATTCATTACTCGCGGTTTTACATAGATTATTATACATAAACTGTGTTTACCAATAATTTAGCTTAAAAACATTTATTTTTTTCAATCATTCGAGTACATTCGGGTAGTCTTGTGTAATGCAGTATTTTGTGTCTATTTAGGTATGGTTAACCTGAGTGCTGAAATCGTGGAAAAATATATGTTCTTAGCGCGCCTGAAATGGGCTGTCTGCACTCTCAAAGTGCATGTTGTTGCCAAATGTATTTCATATGCTGTAAACCTAGTTCATAGTTGTTAGTAATTATCTTATCAGACAGTGTTAAGCCGCTGAAATCCGAGTCTGAATCCGAGCTAATGTCACTATACCTTGCTGTTTGTTTGTATTGGCATCGCTTACCCATCACGCAATATCCCTAAAAAAAGCTTCAAAGTGCCTGATTTTAACCATCGTTATATACACCCGTCCATTTTCCTGTGCCGCTGAAATCCAAGTCTGAATCCGAGCTAATGTCGCTATACCTTGCTGTTTGTTTGTATTGGCATCACTGTGTAAGGTATAGCGACATTAGCTCGGATTCAGACTTGGATTTTTGCGTCACAGGAAAATGGACGGGTGTATATAACGATGGTTAAAATCAGGCACTTTGAAGCTTTTTTTTTAGGGATATTGCGTGATGGGTAAAATTTTGAAAAAAACTTCGAAAAATAAAATAAGCCACTGGGAACTGATTTTTAATGGTTTTAACCCTTCTGAAATTGTGATAATGTTCCCCTTTAAATGAATCAATCCAACAAAATAATACACAACAATACCATAATAATGCAATTCCAAAACCCAACCCAGCAACATTCAGAATAGCAATGAACAGAACAATTGAGAAAAAAAAAACAAAACCCTGTAAATTCTCTGCAGAAACAGGAATTTTTCTGCTGACGTGCGCATATGTTGGTCCTTCTCGCGGGCGCATCAACACAACACGTCTAAATGGCGTCTTGAAAACATAACGGGGTATTTTTAGCGTATTGATCGACCCACGCTGCGAAGCCCCGAGGCGCAGTCTGGTGCAGCTTCTAGCTCCTGTCCTACGCCCTCCTATGACACAAGTACATGCACAACATCTCTGTAAAGTGAGAATACAGTCGTGGTCAAAAGTTTACATACACTTGTAAAGAACATCATGTCATGGCTGTCTTGAATTTCCAATAATTTCTACAACTCCTTGTTTTTCTGTGATAGAGTGATTGGAGCACATACTTGTTGGTCACAAAAAACATTCATGAAGTTTGCTTCTTTTATGAATTTATTATGGCTCTACTCAATTTCATTTTAATGTGACCTTCTGGCAAGCTTCTGGTTGAATTTTTGACCACCCCTCTTGACAAAATTGGTGCAGTTCAGCTAAATTTGTTGGTTTTCTGACGTGGACTTGTTACTTCAGCATTGTCCAGACGTCAAAAATTCAAGCAGAAGCTTGTGGATGGCTACCAAAAGTGCAAAAGTGCCTTATTGCAGGTAAACTTGCCAAGGGACATGTAAGCAAATATTAACATTGCTGTATGTATACTTTTGACCCAGCACATTTGCTCACATTTTCAGTAAACCCATAATAAATTCATAAAAGAACCAAACTTCATCAGATCAGATTAGATAGGTCTTTATCGTCATTGCACAAGTACAACAAAACGTTTTCAGCACAAACCCGTTCAAGATTAGACCAACAAACAGTGTACATGGTTACAGCACGGGGACGCTGATGGGTCGCCATAAGGCGCCCTGTAAAAGATGGGGAAAAAGGTAAAACGCTGGGGAAAAAGATGAGTAAAAAAAATACAATCTAGACTGGGCTCCTTAGGGGGCCTAGTTTGGAGTGGGGAAAAAACCTCCATGCAATGCACACATAAACACGTTACATTTAATCACGACAAACTCTCAACAGAGGGGCGGGAGAAGTTCAGACAAGACAAAAAACAAAGAGAGCAAGCTGGGAGAAGAGGGAGCGGAAAAAAAGCCCTCACCAGAGGCAAGACAGAAAGGCATACTTGCCAACCTTGAGACCTTCAATTTCGGGAGGTGTGTGTGGGGGTTTGGGGGGGCGTGGTTGGGGGCGTGGTTAAGAGGGGAGGAGTATATTGACAGCTAGAATTCACCAAGTCAAGTATTTTATATATATTTATATATATATATATATATATATATATATATATCTACATCCTGAAAATATGCAAACAAAACTGTGTTTAGATAAGTGATACTTCAAACTTGCATAAATAAATATTAAGGAATATAACATAGCTTGGCTTCTGAGAGCTTCAAAATGTAATGAATAAAATGTTAAAGTTGTTGATAAACAAGCAATTATTTTAATAATTAAATATGGTCATTTTAAATGAATTATTATGATCATTTAAAATTAATTATTTCAAATATGTTTATTTTAATGTATAATTCTATGGCTGAGTGTAATAAGGAGTCAGAAAAAATACAAATAAAAATATAATTAATTTTGATGTTTTTAGCTAAATATAGTAAAACTTTTTTATTTTTTATTTTAATATATATATTTATTTTTAGGTAAGATAAACATAATAATACAATTTATCTGTAGTCTGGATGATTTCAGAAGGGTTAAAACCATTAAAAATCAGTTCCCAGTGGCTTATTTTATTTTTCGAAGTTTTTTTCAAAATTTTACCCATCACGCAATATCCCTAAAAAAAAAAAAAGCTTCAAAGTGCCTGATTTTAACCATCGTTATATACACCCGTCCATTTTCCTGTGACGTCACACAGTGATGCCAATACAAACAAACATGGCGGTTAGAACAGCAAGCTATAGCGACATTAGCTCGGATTCAGACTCTGATTTCAGCGGCTTAAGCGATTCAACAGATTACGCATGTATTGAAACGGATGGTTGTAGTGTGGACGGATGTAGCGAAAACGAAATTGAAGAAGAAACTGAAGCTATTGAGCCATATCGGTTTGAACCGTATGCAAGCGAAACCAACGAAAACGGCGATACGGGAGAAAGCGAGGACGAATTCGGCGATCGCCTTCTAACCAACGATTGGTATGTGTTTGTTTGGCATTAAAGGAAACTAACAACTATGAACTAGGTTTACAGCATATGAAATACATTTGGCAACAACATGCACTTTGAGAGTGCAGACAGCCCAGTTTTCATCAATTAATATATTCTGTAGACATACCCTCATCCACTCTCTTTTCCTGAAAGCTGATCTGTCCAGTCCAGTTGGAAATGCATCTGCTTTGAGTGTCGCAGGATATCCACACATTCTTGCCATCTCTGTCGTAGCATAGCTTTCGTCAGTAAAGTGTGCGGAACAAACGTCCAATTTCTTGCCACTTTCGCATCTTTGGGCCACTGGTGCAACTTGAATCCGTCCCTGTTCGTGTTGTTACACCCTCCGACAACACACCGACGAGGCATGATGTCTCCAAGGTACGGAAAACAGTCGAAAAAAACGGAAAATAACAGAGCTGATTTGACTCGGTGTTTGTAATGTGTTTGAGAAAATGGCGGATTGCTTCCCGTTGTGACGTCATCGCTCCGAGAGCGAATAATAGAAAGGCGTTTAATTCGCCAAAATTCACCTATTTAGAGTTCGGAAATCGGTTAAAAAAATATATGGTCTTTTTTTCTGCAACTTCAAGGTATATATTGACGCTTACATAGGTTTGGTGATAATGTTCCCCTTTAAAAAAAATGTGCCTTGGCTCAAAAAAAGGTTGAAAAACACTGGACTAAGTCTCCTTGAGACTCACACATGTAAGAGTTCAAACACGGATGAAGCATGATTGTTGCCATCTTGAACATTTTGGGGACTGGAGGCAGAAGGAGGTCGCTGCAATTAGCGTGCGCCTCATAAGCGGCGTGATGAACAAGACTTTATCCGCGTGTAATTAGAGCTGTTTGTTAAGCTACAG
>NC_084550.2:60122500-60160000 GCF_033978685.3 Nerophis lumbriciformis | reverse complement strand
CCCCCCAAATTAAAAACAAATAAATATCCCAGATTACCCAGAATTCCCGGGTAATCTTTCCATTGAAAATGATTGGGCCGTTTTTTGAACTTGCACAATTCCCACATTTCTCAAGGAATTTGACTGTCTCATCTCACCTTGGACAATCAAACTACCATTTTCCAAGTTCGAAAAATTTCCAGGAATTTCCAGGAATTCCCAGAACTCCTGGTTTTCCTCCCTGAAAAGTTTCCACAGTCTACATTTTTCAACCGTTTGTGTCAATTCCACCTTCAAAACATAAATTGGGACAACAAAAGTATATATATTTTTTTTATTAAATAAAAATGTCCTTTTTTTTTTTTTTTTTCAATTTCGGGAATTCTGAAATGCCAATTAAAATTCAAACTGTAACTACGTCAACATTTTTCAACCGTTTCCAAACATTCCAACACCAACCCATTCATATCATCCAGGACAGTGGTTCTTAACCCTGGGTTCGATCGAACCCTAGGGGTTCGGTGAGTCGGCCTCAGGGGTTCGGTAGAGCCTCCGCCGCGGAGGTCGAGACACACCCGACTCATCGTGTAAATAAAAACTTCTTCTTATCGTCGTATTATGGATACGGCAACAGCAGAAGTCACACTGGTTTTCAGGTGTGTCATTTGTTGTGAGTTCATGCACTGTGTTGGTTTTGTTCTTTGAACAAGGTGATGTTCATGCATGGTTCATTTTGAGCACCAGTAAAAAACATATAACTTTGTCTTGAATTTGAAAAAAAACATTTTATTTTTTACTAAGGAAGGGTTGGGTGAATGCGCATATGAAACTGGTGGGGTTCGGTACCTCCAACAAGGTTAAGAACCACTGATCTAGGACAACTGTTGTATATTTTCCAAAATTACCGTTTTTCCCGAAATTAGCTCGCTAACTGTTAGCATACTGGAGAGAGCGTTAGCATGCTAACATTTTATGCTAGCTTTTTTGGGATAATTTTGTATGATTAAACTGAAAAATCATGGTCTGCGATACTCAGTTTCAGGTCAGTTTCAAGTCTTCAACATTTAAAGGGGAACATTATCACAATTTCAGAATTGTTAAAACCATTAAAAATCAGTTCCCAGTGGCTTATTATATTTTTCGAAGTTCTTTTCAAAATTTTACCCATCACGCAATATCCCTAAAAAATCTTCAAAGTGCCTGATTTTAACCATCGTTATAAACACCCGTCCATTTTCCTGTGACGTCACATAGTGAAGCCAACACAAACAAACATGGCGGAAAGAACAGCAAGCTATAGCGACATTAGCTCGGATTTAGACTCGGATTTCAGCGGCTTAAGCGATTCAACAGATTACGCATGTATTGAAACGGATGGTTGTAGTGTGGAGGAAGTTAGCGAAAACGAAATTGAAGAAGAAACTGAAGCTATTGAGCCATATCGGTTTGAACCGTATGCAAGCGAAACCGAAGAAAACGACACGACAGCCAGCGACACGGGAGAAAGCGAGGATGAATTCGGCAATCGCCTTCTAACCAACGATTGGTATGTGTTTGTTTGGCATTAAAGGAAACTAACAACTATGAACTAGGTTTACAGCATATGAAATACATTTGGCAACAACATGCACTTTGAGAGTGCAGACAGCCCAATTTTCATCAATTAATATATTCTGTAGACATACCCTCATGTCAGCAGGCCAGGGAAGCTAGGGTCGATATTCTTCTCTTGACGGTGTGAGCCAAGACATCCAGGGGGTTTAGCTCGCTCGTCTGCGGGAACAAACTGCAGCCATTGCTTGCCGTGCTACCGAGGCCCTTTGTCCCTGAATTGCTCACACACTCCGGCAGATTCAATGGGGGTCTGGCGGTAGATTTCTTTGATTTTATCGTTGGAAATGCATCTGCTTTGAGTGTCGCAGGATATCCACACATTCTTGCCATCTCTGTCGTAGCATAGCTTTTGTCGGTAAAGTGTGCGGAACAAACGTCCCATTTCTTGCCACTTTCGCATCTTTGGGCCACTGGTGTAACTTGAATCCGTCCCTGTTCGTGTTGTTACACCCTCCGACAACACACCGACGAGGCATGATGTCTCCAAGGTACGGAAAACAGTCGAAAAAACGGAAAATAACAGAGCTGATTTGACTCAGTGTTTGAGAAAATGGCGGATTGCTTCCCGATGCGACACCACGTTGTGACGTCATCGCTCCGAGAGCGAATATTAGAAAGGCGTTTAATTCGCCAAAATTCACCCATTTAAAGTTCGGAAATCGGTTAAAAAAATATATTTTCTTTTTTCTGCAACATCAAGGTATGTATTGACGCTTACATAGGTCTGGTGATAATGTTCCCCTTTAAACACCTGTCAACATCGGAGCATTCACAAGCAAATTCTAGTTCAATACTCATTTTCAGTTTTTCATTACATTTGACTTTAAGTTGTACGTAAAAATATGTGCTGCAACCACATAATTTCCCCTTTTGTGGAATAAATAAACGTATCTTATCCTGTCACGCTTTACATTGGTCATTGGTCTCGATCCTCAGAAGGAAATTAAAGTGCAGGTTGAGGGTCTACCTACCTCCTTCGGCAGTGTGAGCTTATGTCGGGATTTTCTTCAGGTAGCGCTGGAAGGGCAACATTACCAACTGGAGCCACATTATAGTGTGCTGCGCCTACTCCAAGTAAGGTCTCCCGACATGGTGGCTCCGAGTGTGGCGGCTTAAGTGCTCTGCTGGCAGCTCTGTGTTGCTTATAAAGCGCAGGCTTGGGATGCAATTCATTTAACTAAAGGATAACCCCATAACAGGCCAGTCATATTTCATATTTCCCGAGTAACTGTAATGATGTCGCACCACCTCCGAGGGGCCAGAGTTGGGGAATAGCTGTGAGCTGTGTGCACAGACAGAGTAATTGGCCCGTTTTGCGTTGACCTGCCATTCCCAAGGCTTTTACAAGCGTTACCAGTGATGTAAGGGATGCAAATTGAAGTGAGTCAAGATGATGTTTTGTTACTTCGGCTCCCGCACACACTGGGAGATAAATATATTGTACATACAAACATGCATACATACACACAATTATGCATACATACTGTTGCGTTTGGACCAGTTGTTCCTCCCAGGGAATTCAAGTTTCTGGTCGCTCCCAAGCTCTTTACGACACTTAAAGCTGAGTAGAAGAACCACCAGAGACAGAATAGGTATTTTGTAATATATTTGCAAAGCTTTGTAAATATAATGAGACCAGTCCAGCATAGAACATTCAATCGCGCAGCTAAGATGGTCTGCCCTAAAATATGGAAACCTTCTGTTCTATAAAGTCTCTCTCCCTCCCACCCTCGCTGTCTTGTCTTTCCAGCCCAAACACATGCCCATTGTCCTCCGCAGCTGGACAAAAGAAGAGATAAGGAGAAGGAGTATCTCTCCTCCTTACATTCCAGAGTCAAGGTTAGCACACAGTATTTGCAGACAACCAAAAGACCACAATTGGAAGAAAAACACTAGCTGTTTTGTAATATGATTATGAAAATAAAGAAGTAACACTTAAATACGGATATATGTAAATATCTGCCTCCGACACACACAGGCTCGCATATACAGTCGCGATCAAAAGTGTACATACACTTGTAAAGAACATAATGTCATGGCTGTCTTGAGTTTCCAATAATTTCTACAACTCTTATTTTTTTGTGATAGAGTGATTGGAGCACATACTTGTTGGTCACAAAAAAACATGAAGTTTGGTTCTTTTATGAATTTATTATGGGTCTACTGAAAATGTGAGCAAATCTGCTGGGTCAAAAGTATACATACAGCCAACGTTCCTTCTAAGGTGCGCGCCTGTGCAATTGCGCACTGCTCAAGCGTCCTCTGCGCACGGCAAATCTATGCCACGCGCAAAATAAAAAAATAAATAAAAAAAGCGCATAACCATTTCCGACACACGGACACGACAGAGAAAACAGTTTTCGTCATCATTGTTCAAATATTGTAGCGTCTGTCGAGACGCTTTGAGGACATGAATTCCATCCATCATTTTACTGAGCAAAACTCTTTATTGTCGGCCATAAACACATCACCAAAACATTAGTAAAAAAAATGATATCTAGCAAAACTGGTCATTTTCTGCAGTACAAACCAGACCAAAAACAACTTTGTTATATCAACAACAGCCGCTCGCTCTTTCTCACTTGCGCCAACACATGCACATATGGCACTTAGCCAGTGATGCGTTTACAGCCACACAAAAAGTCGGGCAACTCCAACACCACACATAAAGTGTCATTCCAGGTCATTACACGATGATTTACCAATCAAATGTGTGCTTATTCTAGTGTCATTTATTATCAATCTTAATTTATAAAAATTAATCATGAAATGCTGTTAGTATATTAAATAAATACTAATAAAATATATTTTTTTACAAACAGGAAGTTGCAGGAATGTACACATGATCCCCTGCTTACATCTCATTGTGCAACATGTGAATGTTTTAATGGGAACTAAATGCAATGTCTGAAAGGGATACAAATTATTTCCGAAGCAGGACCTCCACCAAGACAAACAATACAAGTACACAGTTCATGAAAAACAATATTTTTTGTTATTGTCATTGTAAGTGGGCCTAAACACTTATATTAGAAATGGAAATAACTGCTGTCATTTGATTATAATAATAAGAGAATGTTGTCTGTTTATCTGTGTTGGCCCTGCGATGAGGTGGGGACTTGTCCAGGGTGTACCCCGCCTTCCGCCTGAATGCAGCTGAGATAGGCTCCAGCGACCCTAAAAGGGACAAGCGGTAGAAAATGGATGGATGGAGATTGAACTTGTAAATTAGTCAGGTTTGGGACAGGTGTGCTGCTGGTGTAGCCACAGTGTGCACGTCTGATGTTGCTCACATGGGCTCCACTGAATGCTCAGGGAGTTTTTTTTTTGCGTTTGCTCACACACATGAAAAATTAGAGGGAACATTGCATACAGCAATGTTAATATTTGCTTACATGTCCCTTGGCAAGTTTCACTGCAAAAAGGCGCTTTTGGTAGCCATCCACAAGCTTCTGCTTGAATTTTTGACCACAAAATTGGTGCAGTTCAGCTTAATGTGTTGGTTTACCTGACATGGACTTGTTTCTTCAGCATTGTCCACACGTTTAAGTCAAGATTTTGGGAAGGCCATTCTAAAACCTTCATTCTAGTCTGATTTAGCCATTCCTTTACCACTTTTGACGTGTGTTTGGGGTCATTGTCCTATTGGAACACCAAACTGCTGTCAGGACGCGGGGTTTTTCGCAGCTTACTGCGAGATTTGTTCTCCCGGGATGCAATCGGACTATACCGGACAAGGCTTGAAGGTAGGAACATTAATTAATCTTGACTTTCAAAGAGGGACAAACAAAAGGCGTACAAGGCGAAGGCACAACTTAGCGAAGGAAACAAAAACTAACACTCGGCGTGAACTATGGACATGAAACATAAACTCGCTAACTGTGGCATGAATAAACAAAACTTACTTGGCAAGGCATGGAACGAGCAGTATGAACAAAGCAAACGCATGAAACTATCAGTGTGAACTATGGCATGAAACAAGTCAGAACAGAGCAATGTCGCCAGACCCACTAACTGACAACCACAGGCTTAAATAATACTCTCCTGATTAAAGCAAGTGCGTGAGACAGGTGAAACTAATGAGTCGCCATGGTGACAAAACAAACAAGGAAGCGCAAACAGGAACTAAAAGAGTCCAAAAAATAACAAAACTCATGATCCAGACCACAGATCGTGACAACTGCGCCCAAGACCCAACCTCCGGGCTGATGATTTTAGGTTGCCCTGAAGAATTTGGAGGTAATCCTCCTTTTTCATTGTCCCATTTAAAGCACCAGTTCCATTGGCAGCAAAACAGGCCCAGAGCATAATACTACCACCACCATGCTTGATGGTAGGGATGGTGTTCCTGGGATTAAAGGCCTCATCTTTTCTACTCCAAACATATTGCTCAATTTTTGTTTCATCTGACATCACATGGACAAAGACAAGACCTTCTGGAGGAAAGTTCTGTTGTCAGATGAAACAACAATTGAGCTGTTTGGCTACAATACCCAGCAATATGTTTGGAGGAGAAAAGGTGAGGCTTTTTTATTTTTTTATTTTTTCATTACTATAACAAACTACAAGGTTAATATAGTCTGCTTCTCTTTCTTCCCCTCCATTTATCAGCGTTCTTTTGTATTTCAAGTTTTCATTACATATATGTA
Organism: Nerophis lumbriciformis; assembly: GCF_033978685.3. Classification (NCBI taxonomy): domain Eukaryota; kingdom Metazoa; phylum Chordata; class Actinopteri; order Syngnathiformes; family Syngnathidae; genus Nerophis; species Nerophis lumbriciformis. Next base: position 60,153,758 of record NC_084550.2, on the reverse strand, counting down.
TTGTTGCATTTGAAATAATTGTATTGTTGATAATTGAGGTTATTATTATTGTTATTATTATTATTATTATTCATTATCGATAGTGTTATTTCTACTGGTATTTAATAATAATAATAGATTTTATTTGTAAAAAGCACTTTACATTGAGTAAACAACCTCAAAGTGCTACAGGTGTATTAAAAAAATAAAATTAAAATAAAAAAATAATAGAAAATAAATAAAAACCAGAACAGCCAAATAGCTAGAACTAGTATGCATATATCTAAAAAAAAAAAAAAAGGCTTTTTTAAAAAGAAGGGGTTTTTAAGCCTTTTTTTTTAAAAGCCTCCACAGTCTGTGGTGCCCTCAGGAGGTCAGGGAGAGCGTTGCACAGGCTGGGAGCGGCGGAGCAGAAAGCCCGGTTTCCCATTGTTCATAGCTTTATTCATATTTTTATTGCTCCAGCACCCCCCGCAACCCCAAAAGGGACAAGCGGTAGAAAATGGATGGATTTGTAGTGCAATAACGTTCATTGTCTGTTATTACTATCTACTTTAGTAACTGGTTCTTTGCCATAATTTTTCGGACCATATTTGTATATATGGTATTTGCTTATGTTGTTTTTGTTGTTGTCTCTGTCTTATCGCCCTCTTGTTCCCGCAATTTCCCTGTCTTACTTTTTTCTTCTTTCTATCCCCTCTCGCTCCGGTCCGGCTTCGCCAAACATGAAATAAATACATTTAATAAAGTCAAATACAAATAAGGCAACAAGAGAAGTATCCAACACTTCTCGTTTCTAAAGTAAATCTATACAGCAGATTTGATCAACTATATTATTTGCCTGAGTGGCTGGACAGGACAAAAAAAAAAGATGTTTTGTGAGAATAATTTTTGGCATCTTTCATTGCTAGTAGATAATTGAATTTTAAGCTGTGAATACTAAGAGTGTTAAGAGGGCATGGACCTTCACTAAGGTCTGAACTACAATCATCAGAAGGTCTTACAATTGTCACGAGTGGTAGGAATAATAATAAAGTTGGTAATAAACGGTTTCACAAGTCGGTAGTTGGTTATTCATACATTTTCAAGAAATACTTGGCAGCAACCAGTAGGGGCACTGTTACATTATTCTCAGTCATTGCTTATTAAAGAAGACCTATGATGATTTTAATCTACATTTACAACACTCCCATGTGGTATACATAATACGTATTGGATATGCTTTGGGGTAAATTTTGCCCCAGTCATTTTTATAACCCGTTTTTGGAGTCTGTTCGCGTACTAACACATCAGCACGCTTCGGTATTTGCAGTAAAAGCTAGCTACGACAAGAGATAAGCAAGCTCCTCTGACAACACGGAGCGCGTTTGAGTTTGTAACGCGCAACACTGCACTGCAAAAAGTCAGTGTTCAAAAACAAAAAGAAAAAATACAAAAATGAGGGGTATTTTATTTGAACTAAGCAAAATTATCTGCCAATAGTACAAGAAAATTTGGCTTGTCAAGACTTTCCAAAACAAGTAAAATTAGCTAACCTCAATGAACCCCAAAATACCTTAAAATAAGTATATTCTCACTAATAACAAGTGCACTTTTCTTGGTAGAAAAAAAAGAGAGCTTTTTGATCATTATGTTAAAAATATTCCTAAATTAAGTAAATGCAAGTGCCATTATCTTGACATAATGATATGCGCTCAGCATTACATTTCTTGAAACCAGCAAACTTATACTAAAAACTAATTTATTGTTCTTAATGGAAAGGCAACAAGACAACCGCTTGTTACTCTCGGGGTCTCCTAGCCACTCAGGCAAATCATATCGTCTAAAAATGCATTTTTCCATCGATAACATGACATCATCGCGCCAAGTGTGTGCTCTTTCAGTCAATTAGTGCGCATATATACAGCCCGGCCCCCGGCCAAAAATGTTTTAATTGTAATTTTAAGGATTTTATCTGAATGTGCATGAACTATTTCTGTTCAAAATTGTTTGAAATGTTAAATGTTTAAATATTAACTGTCAGTTTACTGTACTGTGCCAACTGTACTACTATATGAGTACGTGTTTTAAAACAGCAAAGTCCATTTGGCTGTCATCTGTTTTAATTATGAGACACAATTGTGTCAAAATCATAATTTTTTTTTTCATGCTTGAAATAAGAAATGATTACTTTAAAAAAGTAGTTTTATACTTGTGAGTGTTGATGACACAGCTTTGCAACACTTGATATTCTAGTTTCAAGCATGTTTTACTCAATATAGGTCATCAAATCTCAGCAACAAGCTGTAATATCTTACTGAGATCATTTAGGACCAAAACACTTAAAACAAGTAAAACACTCTAACATAAAATCTGCTTAGTGAGAAGAATTATCTTATCAGACAGAAAATAAGCAAATATCACCCTTATTTGAGATATTTCATCTTACTTAGATTGCAGTTTTTGCAGTGTGCCATACGACACCAATTTATACTGACTGAAAAACATGAACAATCATATTACCGTATTTTTCGGAGTACAAGTCGCACCTGCCGAAAATGCACAATAAAGAAGGAAAAAAACATATAAATCGCACTGGAGCCCGGCCAAACTATGAAAAAAAACTGCGACTTGTAGTCCGAAAAATACGGTACATTATTTGTATCATTACACTATCATTATCGGTGCATAGTTCTGCGTTTAGTCCAGCTGGCCGGGGATGTTTTTTTTCCCGGTTTATTAGGGTACGCACTCCATTTAAGTAAAAAAAGCATGGCTCCAAGTTCCACATTTGCAGCGTCTTCACTTTCACCTCACTCTCTCGTCTCACTCTTCCTTCGAGCTCGCTTCTCTAAGCATCAGTTCATCCTCAGTATATTCAGCTTCAAAAGTATATGGTTGTGAATCCTCATTTGTCCAAAAATTGTCGTCTCCGGGGTCCGTTATCGATTCCGCCACGATTAGCGCGCACTCGCATTTGTTTCCGGTAGTAAGAAGTGTGTTGCTATGGAAACAGAAATCAATGCGCTGAAGAAATCTGCCCAGGCAATGATTACAATGACCAAAGTACGGTAAATATTGAACATATTACATATTGTTATGAAAGTGTTTGTTACTGAAACGTTGATGGAAGGTTTTGAAGTTGTTTTAGATGGCTTTGAAGGCTACAACGGTGACTCCTATTAGTCACATCTTTCAAGCATTTTTGATCTTTTTTAAAATAAAAAAAAAAAGACGTGTTCTTGTCTTTCATAATTGTGAATGATAGGCAACATTCTAAAAAAAAAGTGCATCAATAAACTTCAGTATTCAAACGTATGCAGTAACTCTTGCAGTTTTGTCTCACTTCAGTCCAATATTATTTTCCTTTTCTTCTTAAAGAAAGTGTTTGTACGCCCCATAAACACACGTTAACACTTTCAGGTCCAGCTGGGCGAAGAAAGTTGACCTTTTGTGTCCTCGGTCGCTGCAGTGAATGGTGGAATCAGCGCTCCATTGATTGTGGCTTTTAATCCTGATCTTAACTCAGAGTCAACATATTCAGGATTGATTAAACCAGAGTTTTAAGTGTGCTATTAGTATAAATACCTGGCATACTGGGACTTTGGTGGAAAACGTTGGGACACCCGTGCTTTGGTTAACTGGATTGAATTTTCATATTCCCTCGTTAAAATTGCTACTTAATTCTTGTCAGACATGGTGTCCAAACTACAGCCCGCGGGCCATATGCGACCCGCCGGCGTCTTCAATTTGGCCCGCGAGACGGCACGAGTTCAATAAACAATTTGACGGGAGTGGTGTATCCAGATCAAATACAAACATTTAGTGGCTGTTTGATGGCTGATAGTTGCTATCTGGTGGTCAAATGACCCAATCCATATAACCAACCATCGTCACGGTGCAGAAAAAAAAATAAAAAAATCAACCAAATAATAAAATTCAACAAACATGGTCACAAATAACACAACCTGCTCATTGAACTTTGTGGATATTAAAAAAACAAACAAATTGTCAAATAAACAAAAAAAAAAACCTCAATTACCCCCATTTAAATCCACTACAAGGGACGGTGGGAAAAATGCTCCCTTCAGTCTTACCCATTTTTGGTGCATTTTAGATGCTTGATATTTTTGATTGAATAGAAAACCTTCAGTGGGTTGTCACAGAAGGAAACAGGGTATGAGTTGAACTTTCACATACTCTTAGTAACCAATTTTAATAATTATATTGCGATGAGGTGGTGACTTGTCCAGGGTGTACCCCGCCTACCGCCCGAATGCAGCTGAGATAGGCTCCAGCGACCCTGAATATGTGTGTGTATGTGTCTAGGGGTATGATTCTCGCTTGGGGTGCGAGAGGTCCCGGGTTCAAATCCCGGACGAGCCCCCAAATTGTGACATGGCACCCCAAACCATCACCCAACCATGCAAATTTTGCATTTCCTTTGGAAATCGAGGTCTCAGAGTCTGGAGGAAGACAGGAGAGGCACAGGATCCACGTTGCCTGAAGTCTAGTGTATAGTTTCCACCATCAGTGATGGTTTGGGGTGCCATGTCATCTGCTGGTGTCGGTCCACTCTGTTTCCTGAGATCCAGGGTCAACGCAGCCGTCTACCAGCAAGTTTTAGAGCACTTCATGCTTCCTGCTGCTGACCTGCTCTATGGAGATGGAGATTTCAAGTTCCAACAGGACTTGGCGCCTGCACACAGCGCAAAATCTACCCGTGCCTGGTTTACGGACCATGGTATTTCTGTTCTAAATTGGCCCGCCAACTCCCCTGACCTTAGCCCCATAGAAAATCTGTGGGGTATTGTGAAAAGGAAGATGCAGAATGCCAGACCCAAAAACGCAGAAGAGTTGAAGGCCACTATCAGAGCTACCTGGGCTCTCATAACACCTGAGCAGTGCCAGAAACTCATCGACTCCATGCCACGCCGCATTAACGCAGTAATTGAGGCAAAAGGAGCTCCAACCAAGTATTGAGTATTGTACATGCTCATATTTTTCATTTTCATACTTTTCAGTTGGCCAACATTTCTAAAAATCCCTTTTTTGTATTAGCCTTAAGTAATATTCTAATTTTGTGACACACGGAATTTTGGATTTTCATTTGTTGCCACTTCAAATCATCAAAATTAAATGAAATAAACATTTGTGTCTGTGTGCAATGAATAAATATAATGTACAAGTTACACCTTTTGAATGCAATTACTGAAATAAATCAAGTTTTTCAAAATATTCTAATTTACTGGCTTTTACCTGTATATATGTGTGTGTGTATATATATATATATATATATATATATATATATATATGTATATATACGTGTGTATATATATATATGTATATATATATATGTGTGTGTATATATATATATATATGTGTGTGTATATATATATATATGTGTGTGTGTATATATATATATATGTATATGTATATGTGTGTGTATATATGTATATGTGTATATATATATATATATATATATATATGTGTGTGTATATATTTATGTGTATATATGTGTATATATATATATGTGTGTGTGTATATATGTGTATGTATATATATGTGTGTGTGTGTGTGTGTGTATATATTTATGGTTTTAATTTAATTTAATTTAATTTTTTATTTTTAAGCCCAATGTGGCCCTCTAGTCAAAAAGACATTAATGGGCTCTAATCATCTTGGTGTATACAGTATGCATCACCAGTTTATTTATTGAAGCATTAATGTTTCTTTTTTTAATTCAACACACACATCCTTCAGTCCTCACTGCAAGGTATTTTCAACGAACAAGTGACAAAGTATGACCATTAGAATTAAAAGATGAGGATTTACGGGCAAATATTGTTGGAGCTCGTGGTCATATCAGTGACTAATTATAACTCTGCTGTCACCATCCACATTTCTCATTTATTGTCGTGTGACAGCATCATTCACTCAATTGGTCAGACTTTTCCAAATTGCATTTTAATTGCGCTTCATCCGAACATCCTTAATTGCAGCGGCCAGTTGCTCGGCAGGGGGCCGTCACTGTCTGTGTGTCCTCTGAGCGGCGGTTAATTGGGGTTAATTTAAACGGCTGCGAGCGGGTGCCGTAGGCTGATAATGGCCTTTGGAGTCAACTTCACTTTTCACTTCACTTTTTTTGTCTGTCAGTCAGTCCCGCTCCTGACAGTCGAGAGAAGTGCACCACCTCTTCAAGCGATACATGCATTTATGGAGAGCGGGAGGGTCTTCTGTGTGTGTGTGTGTGTGTGTGTTGCAGCGGCAGGAAGGTTATTCTTCTTCCTTTTGCAAAAGCACTCCTGCCACTGCACTCAATTGTAGCTATCAGGCGGAACAATTAACTCGCCAAAGAGAAACAGTTGAAATAATGAACTGGTGGACCGCTGTCAGGTTTATGCACAGTCCCGATGAAGACGACTAGTGGTGGACTTTTCCTCAGGGGCTGGAATTGTTCCTTTTTCTGCACTGTACTTCCAAAAAGGCATGCTTTCGAAAATGTAAAGCTAAATCAAAGTTGTGCGTATACAATCGCGATCAAAAGTTGACATACACTTGTAAAGTGTATATATAAAGTGTATAATAATTTCTACAACTCTTATTTTTTTGTGATAGAGTGATTGGAGCACATACTTGTTGGTCACAAAAAAACATGAAGTTTGGTTCTTTTATGAATTTATTATGGGTCTACTGAAAATGTGAGCAAATCTGCTGGGTCAAAAGTATACATACAGCCAACGTTCCCTCTAAGGTGCGCGCCTGTGCAATTGCACACTGCTCAAGCGTCCTCTGCGCACGGCAAATCTATGCCACGCACAAAATCAAATTCAAAATCAATTTCCGACACACGGACACGACAGAGAAAACAGTTTTCGTCATCATTGTTCAAATATTGTAACGTCTGTCGAGACGCTTTGAGGACATGAATTCAATCCATCACTTTACTGAGCAAAACTCTTTATTGTCGGCCATAAACACATCACCAAAACATTAGTAAAAAAAATGATATCTAGCAAAACTGGTCATTTTATGCAGTACAAACCAGACCAAAAGCTTGTTGTAGCATCCTGGAAGAGTGCTGCAAGGGGTTCTGGGCAAGTTCCCTCTAATTGTTCATGTGTGTGAGCAAACACAAAAACTCCCTGAGCATTCAGTGGAGCACATGTGAGCAACATCACCAGCAGCACACCTGTCTCAAACAAATCTTTTATAATAACACTCAAATGAGAGGAGTCATTTTAATGAGATTATTTTCTAATATTAGTGATTTGGCCCACTTGTAATGAAAATAAAAGAAATCTTGTTTTTCATAAGCTATGGATTAGTATTGTACAATATGTGTGGGTGGGGGTCCTGCTTTGGAAATCATTTTTACCCCTTTCAGAGATCACATTTATTTCCCCTTAAACATTCTCATGTTGCACAATGAAATGTAAGCATAGGATGAAGTGTGCATTCCAGTAACTTTCTCTAGTAACAGCATTTCATGAGTAATATCAATAAATTAACATTAATAATAAATGACAGTAGAATAAGCACACGTATGACTGAGGAGTCATAGTGTAACTTTGTGTGGTGTTTGAGTTGTCCGACTTTTTGTGTGGCCATAAACGCACCAGTGGCTTAGTGGTATGCGTGTTGGTGACAGATGACAAGTTGGTTTGTACGGCAAAAAATGACTAGTTTTTCCAGATAGAAGTTTTTTACTCATGTTTTGGTGTGGTTATGGCCGAATATAAACAGTTTTGCTCAAAGTGATGGATATAATTCCTGTCCTCGGAGCATCTCGATAGACGTTACAATAATTGAACGGTGTTGACGAACACCGTTAGTGCCGCTTGTTGTCACTGTCACTCAGAGTTGCATTGCAAAATTACACAGAATAAACGTGTTTATTTTGTTTAGAATTCAGATGGGATTTGATTTGGTGCGCGGCATATATTTGCTGTGCGCAGAGGACGCTTGAGCAGTGCGCAATTGCGCAGGCGCGCACCTTAGAGCAGTGTTTTTCAACCTTTTTTTTCATTAAAAAAAATACGGAGGCACACCACCAGCAGAAAAGGTTAAAGAATTAAACTCCACCAGGTTGTCGTGCCTTATTTTGAGTTTGTTGTTGTTTCCTGTGTGTATTGCTTTAGTTCCTGTCTTGCGCTGTTATTTTGGTGACCCTTCCTGTTTTGTTGGTGTTCTCCTGTAGCAGCTTCACGCCTTCCTTTGAGCGCTATTGCCCGCCCCTGCTCTGTTTTCGCAATCAAGACTATTTAAGTTGTGCGTACGCTATCCTTCTTTGAGGGGACATTGTTGATTGTCATGTCATGTACGGTATGTGCTTTGTGGACGCCGTCTTTGCTCCACACGCTGTAAGTTTTTGCTGTCGTCCAGCATTCCGTTTTTGTTGACTTTGTAGCCAGTTCGGTTTTACTTTTGTTTTACATAGCCATCCCTATGCTTCAGTGCCTTTTCCTAGCGGGACTTGCCTTTTGTTGATTTTTTGGTTTAAGCGTTACATACCTTTTTACCTGCACGCTGTCTCCCGCTGTGCTCTGCCTATTGGGATCACGACAAAATCCTCGACGCGTTCCGACTTCTACAAAGCAATGAACTACCTGCTGCCACGTACTGATATGGAGTATTACATGGTTACCCTGCCAAGCTCTACACAGCACAGGCACTAGACAATGGCACATTATTATGATTATTGATTTGCAAAAAATATTTTTTGGACCAATTCGGTGAAGTTGCATGATTTCCCACGGCACACCAGGCAATATATCACGGCACACTAGTGTGCCGCGGCACAGTGGTTGAAAATCACTGCTTTAGAGGGAACGTTGGTTCTGGGTATTAGTTCTGTTGTGTTTATGTTGTGTTACGGTGGGGATGTTCTCCCGAAATGTGTTTGTCATTCTTGTTTGGTGTGGGTTCACAGTGTGGCGCATATTTGTAACAGTGTTAAAGTTGTTTATACGGCCACCCTCAGTGTGACCTGTATGGCTCTTGACCAAATATGCCTTGCATTCACTTGTGTGTGTGAAAAGCCGTAGATATTATGTGATTGGGCCGGCACGCAAAGGCAGTGCCTTTAAGGTTTATTGGCGCTCTGTACTTCTCCCTACGTCCGTGTACACAGCGGCCTTTTAAAAAATCATAAATTTTACTTTTTGAAACCGATACCGATAATTTCCGATATTACATTTTAAAGCATTTATCGGCCGTTAATATCGGCAGTCCGATAATATCGAACATCTCTACTCATGACACATTATCTGTATGTAATATTGGCTGCATTTCTGATAGTTGTTTGAGTGCCATGTTGTTCCAGACCACAGCAAACATTACCCAGCCTACAAAGGTTGTAATAAATCCATTATAAGAAGACAGCCTGCCGTTTCCTCTAACTTGGACACACACATCCATACCTTTGACCGATCTAAGCCAGTAATGTTTGAAAGCACTGCTTGCAAAGTGGCACTTTTAGTACTTTTTGCGAGGCCTCACCTGCCATCATGGAAAGAAAAAAAATGTAAAAAGAAAAAAAACTAATTATATTGTTATATGTATCCAGTGATTATACTATAGTTATTTTCCATTTAACTTCACCAGTTTTAGATTATTTTTATTCAAAATCGCTGAATTTTCACATTTGCCGTTCAAATACTGAGAAGAGACGGTGCGGTGAACAGCAGCCAGTTGAGGCACGTCACTCAGTGCCTCAACATGGATTGCTGACTCGGCTAACTGCTGGCCTGCTGTGCAGTGAGACTGTATTGCTATATGAATTATATTATACATTTCCATAGTTTAGTTACCTGAGGTATATAATGTACAGTGTATATTGTCAACAACTGTATGTGTGTAACGTATTTCTTGTGCTGAGCAATCATAAAACGGCTGCAAAAGACGCACTGGCTGAGGCTCCAGTAATCCTGCCTCCTGCACCCCCGCCGTAGAATTGTTATATCAACTAAAGCCCACACTTAAACTTTCCACGTGCAAGATTGAATCTATTTAAAAAAGTTATTTCATAAGGAGCCAAAAAGTGCAAAAACAATAATGTTCGTGTTGGAGGAGTTGTGAATGACTGCAGGGCCACAACATTAGGTACACCTGCAGACTGCAGGTGTACCTAATTCACAACTCCTCCAACACGAACATTATTGTTTTTGCACTTTTTGGCTTCTTATTAAATAACTTTTGTAACGTATTTTCATTGGCTTTTCTCTTTGTGATGTTAAGTTCCTGTTATGCGCTGTTATACAGTATATGCCTTGAGCTCTTATTTTGAAGGCGCTAAGAGCGGAAGTGATGACATGTTGTAGTGGAGCGGAGGTTTTTGAAATAAAGTGGTCCTCGTGTAAACTGGAGCCTCCGTGTTTATTTTGTAGTTTCATACAGTATAGGCGACATTTATAAACCCTCGGTTACACTTTTTTAAATAGATTCAATCTTGCACGTGGAAAGTTTAAGTGAGGGCTTTAGTTGTGGACTTAATTTCTAAGTAAAGGTAAGACCATAATAAAGTTTTTTTTATTAAATGTGCTTTTTTGTGTGCTACAGTTTGTATGTGTAAAGTTAAAGTTAAGTTAAAGTACCAATGATTGTCACACACACACTAGGTGTAATGAAATTTGTCATCTGCATTTCACCCATCCCCTTGTTCACCCCCTGGGAGGTGAGGGGAGCAGTGGGCAGCAGCGGCGCTGCGCCCGGGAATCATTTTTGGTGATTTAACCCCCAATTCCAAGCCTTGATGCTGAGTGCCAAGCAGGGAAGAATGCTGGTATGAGCTTTTAAACACAACCCCTTAACTGCTGCCAATCAAATGGTGAATAAGATACTCTTTAGGGTTCATATGTTTGTAAATCTGACTGTGATGAAGTCAGTGCCTCACCAGCCATCAACCTCACCGCACGTCACTGACGTTTATCTGTCACTCCTAATCGCTAAATCCCATGAAATCTTATACATCTAGTCTCTTACGTGAATGAGATAAATAATATTATTTGATATTTTACGCTAATGTGTTAATAATTTCACACATAAGTCGCTCCTGAGTATAAGTCGCACCCAAACTATGAAAAAAACTGCGACTTATAGTCCGAAAAATAGTGTGTTATAATTGCTGGCGACTAATGCCAGAGTCTTTTATCCAGGTATGAGATCCGGGACACACACATGGTGGAGGAAAACGTACTGCAGGTGCTGAAGGAGCGGGCCGACTTCGACAACTACAAGCCCCGCCCCTTCAACATGCGCGAATTCTACGACCGGACGGGCCACGACATCAAGGACATGCTGCTCTCCTGCTTGTACCGCGGCTTGGAGTGCAGCGCCGAAGACTTCAAAGTGGTGAGTCAGACACGCCGATCGTTACTTGGCCTCCGACTGGGGCCGGCGAAGGGTGTCCCGGTGCATAATGCAAGGTCAGCGTTGATGATTAAAACATGCGAACATCATGACCATGACGCTCATTGAGGTTGCTTGACGGTCTGAGAAGATTGGTGCAAAGCAGTTGTGCTCCACAGGCTACGTATCAGGTGGGCTTTGGTTGAGATACAAAGCATGTACGCATCTGCTGGTTTGTGTGTGACACTTGGCTGTCTCTCAAAGGTTAAGCAACGCTCCTATGAGAGCTTGAACGTTGAACCGTAGCTCGGTGATGGTGGTGTTTGCGTGTGTCAGAGCTGAACATTTCCACCAAGCGTTTTGTACCACTGTTGAAATTGTGAAACCTTGCATTCTCTAACAAAGCCTGGGATTTTATTGACCTAATTCACAAAAAAGGAGAAGACAACATTACAGCGGAACCTCAATATACGGACTTAACGTCCATAACGTAAATGACCGCCATAGGGGTGTAACGGTACACAAAAATTTCGGTTCGGTACGTACCTCGGTTTAGAGGTCACGGTTCGGTTCATTTTCGGTACAGTAAGAAACAACAAAAAACAAAATATACATTTTTGGGTTATTTATAGGGATGTCCGATAATGGCGTTTTGCCGATATCAGATATTTTGATATTGTCCAACTCTTAATTACCGATATCAACCGATACCGATATATACAGTTGGGGAATTAACACATTATTATGCCTAATTTGGACAACCAGGTATGGTGAAGATAAGGTCCTTTTTAAAAAATAAAAATTAATTAAAAAATTTTCTTGAATAAAAAAGAAAGTAAAACAGTTACATAGAAACTAGTAATTAATGAAAATGAGTACAATTAAGTGTTAAAGGTTAGTACTATTAGTGGACCAGCAGCACGCACAATCATGTGTGCTTACGGACTGTATCCCTGCAGACTGTATTGATATATATTGATATATAATGTAGGAACCAGAATATTAATAACAGAAAGAAACAACCCTTTTGTGTGAATGAGTGTAAATGGGGGAGGGAGGTTTTTTGGGTTGGTGTACTAATTGTAAGTGTATCTTGTGTTTTTTATGTTGATTTAATTAAAAAAACAAAACGATACCGATTTAAAAAACAAAACAAAAAAAAACCCCAAAAAAAACCAATACTGATAATTTCCGATATTACATTTAAAAGCATTTATCATCTCTAGTTATTTATCTACCAAATTTGCAAAATGTTCCACCGAAAATATTTTTCTTAGTGGAATATTTGATGTGAAGTAATGGGAACCTTGGATAGGTCAATAATTCATAATAACATTGATTTTGATTCAATATTATGTTTTGAGCAATGCCAGTTTGAAAGGGAAAAAAAAGCAGCTTTGTTTTATTAGTCAACATTGCAACTTTTTCTTAAAATACATTTTTTATTTCACTTTTTTTATGTTTTTGTTTATTTTAATAGTATTTTTAGAATGTACCGTGGGCCTTAAAAACATTAGCTGTGGGCCGCAAATGGCACACTTTAAACACCCCTGCTATAGATAATAAAAAAATTAAATGTGATAAATCTGTGGATAAAAAGCAGAGCCTGGCAACGCATGCGCGTTTATCATAACTCTCTCTCTCTCTCTCTCTGTCTCTGCCCCTCCCTCACAATTTGTTTTGTTTTCAACCCCTTCTTAACCCTGAACGTACATAGAAAATACACGCAACCCTAACCCAAAATGCCGGACATTTGAGGCATTTAAGAAACTCCGCCCTGACAGCTACGCAAAAGAGGACATGTCCGGTGAAAAGAGGACGTATGGTCAGTCTATCGTAGCCCGTTAGCTGCTAGCATGCCGTGTGTTGTGCCTTGGTGTGCATTGTTTACACAACGTACGTTACGCTATTTAATATGTCCGTGTGGAAACTCGTTCGGTACACCTCCGAACCGAACCGGAACCCCCGTACCGAAACGGTTCAATACAAATACACGTACCGTTACACCCCTAGACGGCCATAACCGTAACACCAGGAGGGGCTCCACAAACCACGTTAAACCCAGATTCCGATCGAACAAAGGTCTTAACTCATTCTCCTTCTATGCCACATCAATGTGGAATGCACTACCAACAGGTGTAATAGAAAGTGCATCTCTATCCTCCTCCAAAACCTCCCTAAAAGAACACCTCCAGGCAGCTACAACCCTAGACTAACACCCTCCCCCCACCACATCCCACCTCCCCGGACTGTAAATAATCAAATGTATATACTTGTTCTTATGCTTTCTGAGCTCACTATGGTCACTGCTCGCTGTACATATCCTACCAAGTCAGACCTACATTGTTACAATGTCCATTTCTCAGATGATATAATTGTTGATGACTGAAGTATGCTGATAGCAAACCAACCTAACCCCCCGCCCCCTCCACATCCCACCCCCCGGATTGTAAATAATGTAAATAATTCAATGTATATACTCTGATGATTAACTTGTGTGATGACTGTATTATGCTGATAGTATATATTTGTACCATGAATTGATTAACGTGGACCCCGACTTAAACAAGTTGAAAAAACGTATTGGGGTGTTACCATTTAGTGGTCAATAGTACGGAATATGTACTGTACTGTGCATTCTACTAATAAAAGTTTCAATCAATCAATCAAAAACAGGGTTTGTAGATGGAAAAGTAAGTACGAATAATAGGTTTCCAGCCTTGACAAAAGTTCATATTTTAGTTACCGTATTTCCCGGACTGTAGAGCACACCGGTGTATAAGCCGCACCCACTAAATTCCACAAGAATCTAATTATTAGCCCCACCGGACTATAAGCCACATACATATACAGTGTGAAATTAGTTATTCACACAGAAATATTTTGTAAATGTTTATTGACATACCTTAATTGTTTCCAAACGGTGTCTGTAACGCGGCAGTAAAACGGATGGTCAAACAAAACAGATGGTCAAACAAAACAGAAGTCATCGTCATGGCTGTGGATGATAGCTCCCCAATTAGCTGAACAGGCTCAATAAGGTGACGTTTTGGGGAATTTGTGAAACTGAAACAATACAAAAAGAATGCCACTCGTAAACGTGTTAGCATAGTTGCTAATGCTAACAATGCTAGCTTCTTTACATTACAATAGCACATGCAAAATATACATGGAAACACTCCTCCAGACATCACACATGGGGCGGTATAGCAAGTATAAGCAATTTTTGTTATATTGTAAAACTTACAAATGTTGCTTGGAGTGATGAATGAAGAATCCATACGAGTAGAAACGCTATGGACGGCTAGAAGAATGAACGGCACTTACTCTTCCGGTTGAAAGCTCAGTCTAAACGGTAGAACAATGTAGCACTGCAGCACCATCAGTGAGCGGGCTTGTACAAAAAAAGGTGGCGCCGTAGCACAAACAATAACACACCTATTCAGTGTCTTTGCTTGTTTAAAAAGCAAAAAATATTTGCATTATGACCGTCAGCGAAGAAAAATCCATAAACCAGCCGCAGGGTTCAAAGCTTTGTAAAAAAGTAGCGGCTTATAGTCCGGAATTTACGGTGGTTTGTACACTTTAAACAGAAAAAAAGCACACTATACAGTACTTTACATCAAACAAATATAACAATGGGGTGATGGATGAACTTTTTAATGCATAACGAAGGCTAAACAACAACGAAACGCCCTGCCTACTGTTGCGTCGGACCAGTTCTTCCTCCCAGGGAATCTAAGTTACTGGTCAATCCCAAGTTCTTTCGATGACATATATGCTGAGTAAGAAGGACCATCAAGACAGAATTGGAATATTTTCAGGTTTATACCAAAGCTTTGGGAGATCAACTTACCGTATTTTTCGGACTATAAGTCGCAGTTTTTTTCATAGTTTGGCCGGGGGTGTGACTTCTACTCAGGAGTGACTTACGTGTGAAATTTTTAATACATTACCGTAAAATATGAAATATTATTATTTAGCTCATTCAGGTAAGAGACTAGACGTATAAGATTTCATGGGATTTAGCGATTAGGAGTGACAGATTGTTTGGTAAACGTATAGCATGTTCTATATGTTATAGTTATTTGAATGACTCTTACCATAATATGTTACGTTAACATACCAGTTGGTTATTTATGCCTCATATAACGTACACTTACTCAGCCTGTTGTTCACTATTCTCTATTTATTTTAAATTGCCTTTCAAATGTCTATTCTTGGTTTTGGGTTTTATCAAATAAATTTCCCCAAAAAAGGCGACTTATACTCCAGTGCGACTTATACTCCGAAAAATATGGTAATCAATACATTCATATCGGCTGCTCTAGTTGATCTGGCATTCCATGGGAAAAACGCACTCTTTTCACACAAAGACCACTCCCATCTCCCCCTCGCAACACTGATAAGAAACCAATGGGGGAGGTTTTCACATTCCAAGGTTGAGACATCAAACAGACAATCTGAAAACAAAGAGAGACTGGTAGAATAAACAAAGGAAAAGTACTAGTTACTCTAAACATGGCTATGTAAAAAGAAATAACTCTTACCATATTTGCATCCTTCCACACTACACACACACCGCACACATTGTCACTAGCCTCACTTTACCTTGTTGAAGTTGAGGTGCCAGTGTCTACAACGCTGTGGATACTCCCTGAATGTTTCAAAACTTTGGAAGAAAGCAATCTAAGTATATTTAAATGAGACTAATCCGAATATCACTTTATTTAAAAAACGGTGCTTTTTCCTACTTACTTTCTTTGGGTCTCATATTGAGCTAGGAAAACTAGTCCGAGTAAAAAAACACTTAAAAAAGCACACTCAACATAAGTGTTGAACCTTCACGTTTATAAGAGTGTTTATGCTACCAAAACAATTGTACCGCTGTTTGCACCCTTCAATTGGTTCAACAAACACTGCAGCTTGGTGGTAATGTGGTGTCGGTGCCAGAAACGTGAAGATCAGCTCAGCTTGTAAAGATTGTTGTTGTTTTTGTTTTTAAACTGTTGGATGTTGACAAGTTGGAAAGCAGGCACATAAATACAAGGTTTTACATTCTGTACTATTCCAAGCGTGATTGAGCAAAAATAAAGCTTTTATTCATTAAGTTTGAAATGGTAAAGCGGCCGTCCAGAAACTTGAGGGTTCCTGGTACGAATTCAGCTGCCGCCATCCTAGTCACTGCCGTTGTGTCCTTGGGCAAAACACTTGACCCACCTTGCTCCCAGTGCCGCTTAGACTGGTGCATGAATGTGAATGAATGTTCAGTGGTGCTCAGTGGTTTGCTATTTATTAGCCACAGGGCAGCTGTGGCTGCAAATGTAGCTTACCACCTACCATGTTGCTGTTATTAATACTAAATGTAGCTTACCACCATCCATGTGTTTATTAATACTAAATGCAGCCTGCCACCATCAATGTGTTTATTATTATTAATGATAGGTTACATTTAATAATAATAATACTAACACCATCAATGTGTTTATTATTATTATTAACAGTATTATTAATTATTAATTAAATGTAACCTACAAAACATCAACATGTTTATTATCAAATGTTGCTTTCCACTATTAATGTGTTTATCATTATTAAATGTAACCTACTACCATCAATGTATTTATCAAATGTAGCTTACCACTATTGTGTTAATAATTATTATTAAATGTAGCTTACCACCTGCATAGTGTTTATTATTATTATTAAATGTAACCTACTACCACCAATGTTTTTATTAATATGAAATGTAGCCTACCACAGTCAATGTGTTTCTTAATAAATGTGGCTTACCACCAACATTGTGTTTATTATTAACATTAAATATAACTTAACACTATCAACTTGTTTTTTAAATGTAGCTTATGACTATCAATGTGTTTACTATTATTAATACATGCAGCCTACCAAAGGTAATGTTTATTATTATTATTATTAAATGCAGCTTACCATCATCAATGTGTTTATTATTATTATTATTATTATTATTATTATTAAATGCATCTTTACCGCTATCAATGTGTTTATTATTAAACGTAGCTTACCACCATCAATGTTTTTATTATAATTAAATGTAACTTACCACCAATTGTTATTTATTATTATTTATTTATTATCAAATGTAGCTGACCACTATTCATGTGTTTATCATTATTAAATGCAGCTTACCACCTTCATTGTGTTTATTAATATTATTATTATTATTATTATTATTATTATTAAATGTAGCCTACTGCCACCAATGTTTTTAATATTGTTAAATGTAGCCTACCACTGTCAATGTGTTTATTAAATGTGGCTTACCACCAACATTGTTTGTTAATGATATTAAATATAACTTACCACCATCAACGTCTTTATTATTAAATATAGCTTATGACCATCAATGCGTTTACCATTATTAATAAATGCAGCCTACCTCAGTCAATGTCTTTATTATTACTATTATTATTATTATTATTATTAAATGTATCTTACCACTATCAATGTGTTATTAAATGTAACCTACCACCAACATATTTATTATTATCAAATGTAGCTGACCACTATTCATGTGTTTATCATTATTATTAAATGCAGCTTACACCTTCATTGTGTTTATTATTATTATTAAATGTAGCCTACTACCACCAATGTTTTTAATATTGTTAAATGTAGCCTACCACAGTCAATGTGTTTATTAAATGTGGCTTACCACCAACATTGTGTCTATTATTGATATTAAATATAACTTACCACCATCAACATTTTTATTATTAAATATAGCTTATGACCATCAATGCGTTTACCATTATTAAAAAATGCAGCCTACCACAGTCAATGTCTTTGTTGCTATTATTATTAAATGTATCTTACCACTATCAATGTGTTATTATTAAATGTAACCTACCACCAACGTATTTATTATTATCAAATGTAGCTGACCACTATTCATGTGTTTATCATTATTATTAAATGCAACTTACCACCTTCATTGTTTATTATTATTATTAAATGTAGCCTACTACCACCAATGTTTTTAATATTGTTAAATGTAGCCTACCACAGTCAATGTGTTTATTAAATGTGGCTTACCACCAACATTGTGTTTATTATTGATATTGAATATAACTTACCACCATCGTCTTTATTATTAAATATAGCTTATGACCATCAATGCGTTTACCATTAATAATAAATGCAGTCTACCGCAGTCAATGTGTTTATTATTATTATTATTATTATTATTATTATTATTAAATTTATCTTACCACTATCAATGTGTTTATTATTATCAAACATAGCTTACTTCCATCAATGTGTTAATTTCATATATTAAATGTAGCTTGCCACCATCAATGTGTTTATTATTATTATTAAATGTAGTTTACCACTATCAAGGTGTGAATGTGGAGTGAATGAATAATGGGTTCTTATTAGTTTTGAGTGTCTACAAAAGCACCATATAAATTAAATCTATTATTATTATTATTATTACATGTGAAATACTCCCCCCCAAAAAGATGATATATATACTATAATATATTCTCTATATATTACATATCTAAAACACAACATGGAACACAATTTCCATATGGCTGTGCACAGTACGCCAAATGCCCTCGAGTCTTTCATGCACCGACGGGGATGATTTGCTTCCAACTCGCCGCAATCTGCAATCTGATGCGACGCAGGTAGTATTTCTAGCGTGTTTACTCCCCAAAGCTGCTTACAGCTGCTGGAAACACCGTTAATGCAGTAATTGTGGCGACGATGTATGTATGTGTGTATGTGTTGGTGGGGGGTCAGTAGTAACGCACAGCTGCAGAGTCTGCTGATATTTCTGTTTTTATACCACTGAGCCCAAAGCAAAGACAAGTCATCAAAGGAAGTGCCATCCATCCATCCATCCATCTTCTTCCGCTTATCCGAGGTCGGGTCGCGGGGGCAGCAGCCTAAGCAGGGAAGCCCAGACTTCCCTCTCCCCAGCCACTTCGTCCAGCTCCTCCCGGGGGATCCCGAGGCGTTCCCAGGCCAGCCGGGAGACATAGTCTTCCCAACGTGTCTTGGGTCTTCCTCGTGGCCTCCTACCGGTCGGACGTGCCCTAAACACCTCCTTAGGGAGGCGCTCGGGTGGCATCCTGACCAGATGCCCGAACCACCTCATCTGGCTCCTCTCGATGTGGAGGAGCAGCGGCTTTACTTTGAGCTCCTCCCGGATGACAGAGCTTCTCACCCTATCTCTAAGGGAGAGCCCCGCCACCCGGCGGAGGAAACTCATTTCGGCCGCTTGTACCCGTGATCTTGTCCTTTCGGTCATAACCCAAAGCTCATGACCATAGGTGAGGATGGGAACGTAGATCGACCGGTAAATTGAGAGCTTTGCCTTCCGGCGCAGCTCCTTCTTCACCACAACAGATCGATACAGCGTCCGCATTACTGAAGACGCCGCACCGATCCGCCTGTCGATCTCACGATCCACTCTTCCCTCACTCGTGAACAAGACTCCGAGGTACTTGAACTCCTCCACTTGGGGCAAGATCTCCTCTCCAACCCGGAGATGGCACTCCACCCTTTTCCGGGCGAGAACCATGGACTCGGACTTGGAGGTGCTGATTCTCATCCCAGTCGCTTCACACTCAGCTGCGAACCGATCCAGTGAGAGCTGAAGATCCTGGCCAGATGAAGCCATCAGGACCAAATCATCTGCAAAAAGCAGAGACCTAATCCTGCAGCCACCAAACCGGATCCCCTCAACGCCTTGACTGCGCCTAGAAATTCTGTCCATAAAAGTTATGAACAGAATCGGTGACAAAGGGCAGCCTTGGCGGAGTCCAACCCTCACCGGAAACTTGTCCGACTTACTGCCGGCAATGCGAACCAAGCTCTGACACTGATCATACAGGGAGCGGACCACCACAATCAGACAGTCCGAAGTCAAAGGAAGTGTAATAATAATAATAGGCCAAGTCATTGTTTTGGTGTGTGTATAATAGCTGGGTATTATGGTGTGTTCTGAATTTTAATGCAAGTGTTTCGTAATTGTGTAATTTATGCATCTTGGGCATTTTATCAATTCTAGTCAACTTAAAGGCCTACTGAAACCCACTACTACCGACCACGCAGTCTGATAGTTTATATATCAATGATGAAATCTTAACATTGCAACACATGCCAATACGGCCGGGTTAACTTATAAAGTGCAATTTTAAATTTCCTGCGAAACTTGCGGTTGAAAACGTCTAGGTATGATGACGTATGCGCGTGACGTCGATGGTTGCAACGGAAGTATTGGGACGCCATTGTATCCAATACAAAAAGCTCAGTTTTCATCGCTAAATTCCACAGTATTCTGGACATCTGTGTTGGTGAATCTTTTGCAATTTGTTTAATGAACAATGGAGACTGCAAAGAAGAAAGCTGTAGATGCGATCGGTGTATTAGCGTCTGGCTACAGCAACACAACCAGGAGGACTTTGACTTGGATAGCAGACGCGCTATCCGACGCTAGCCGCCGACCGCATCGATGATCGGGTGAAGTCCTTCGTCGCTCCGTCGATCGCTGGAACGCAGGTGAGCTTCGGTGTTGATGAGCACATGAGGGTTGGCGTAGGTGGAGAGCTAATGTTTTTATCATAGCTCTGTCGAGGTCCGTAGCTAAGTTAGATTCAATGGCGTCGTTAGCAACAGCATTGTTAAGCTTCGCCAGGCTGGAAAGCATTAACCGTGTAGTTACAGGTCCATGGTTTAATAGTATTGTTGATTTTCTGTCTATCCTTCCAGTCAGGGGTTTATTTCTTTTGTTTCGATCTGCAGTTAAGCCCAATGCTATCACGTTAGCTCCGTAGCTAAAGTGCTTCACCGATGTATTGTCGTGGAGATAAAAGTCACTGTGAATGTCCATTTCGCGTTCTCCACTCTCATTTTCAAGAGGATATAGTATCCGAGGTGGTTTAAAATACAAATCCGTGATCCACAATAGAAAAAGGAGAGAGTGTGGAATCCAATGAGCCCTTGTACCTAAGTTACGGTCAGAGCGAAAAAAGATACGTCCTGCACTGCACTCTAATACTTCACTTTCACGTTCCTCATCCACGAATCTTTCATCCTGGCTCAAATTAACGGGGTAATCGTCGCTTTCTCGGTCCCAATCCCTCTCGCTGCTGGTGTAAACAATGGGGAAATGTGAGGAGACTTTCAACTTGTGACATCACGCTACTTCCGGTACAGGCAAGGCTTTTTTTTAATCAGCGACCAAAAGTTGCGAACTTTATCGTCGATGTTCTCTACTAAATCCTTTCAGCAAAAATATGGCAATATCGCGAAATGATCAAGTATGACACATAGAATGGATCTGCTATCCCCGTTTGAATACAAAAAAAATAATTTCAGTAGGCCTTTAAGTCTGTCACTGCACGCCTTCTTTTAAGACCCTTAAATGTCAAGTCGGACCTTCGGCGTATTCTCCCATCGACATCAATTAATCAATCAATCAATCAAAGTTTATTTATATAGCCCTTTAATCACAAGCATCTCAAAGGGCTGCACGAGCCCTCAGATCCCACATCATACGGTACATAAGTACTTTTGTTATTACGCGCCTCGAGGACTGGACTAAGTCCAGCGCCCCCACAGGTGAAATATTGTGTTGCATTTGCAGTGAACACACAAGTCATAAAATTATTTAAGACTTCCTTTTATTGTCATTCAAATTTGAACTTTACAGTACAGATAAGAAGGAAATGTTGCATTAGCTGGTTGTAGTGCAGGATAAAAGAGCAATAAGGTGCAGATATAAATAAATAAATAGGTTAGTGTACAGATACATATATTGCACTTTTGCATATGCATCCACGTTATATTGTCTTTATATTCCAGCCATTTAATCCGTTTTGGGGGGGATTTGAGGGGATTATTATGATGAAAGAAATCTATCAAATATATTCTGATTGATTCCGTTGAGACACATGCAAACATCCATTGAGATGAGGACAAAAGCACTTATTAAATATCAAAAATTAAATGCACATGCTTGTCTAATGATGTGACCGTGTTTTAACACCCTGGAAGTTTAATACGTACAATTTCATCTGGACCGTGATCATTGAAATATGTGACTATTTTATGGAAAAGCGTTAACTGATTAGATTTTTTTTGACAGTTAACATCAAACTGTCATGCTCCCGTGCGCAAGCACACACACACACACACACACACACACACACACACACACACACACACACACACACACACACACACACACACATACATAAACACACACATACATAAACACACAAGCGTCACAAACTTTTGTAGTAGACACAACCGAACATCGCTAGTACCATCAGGGTGGTTATAATAACAAGTGGAACAAACATAATCTACGGATTATTTTTCACATCCAGCCATGAAAAAGAAGCTGTCATAGCATGCATACACACACTACGTCACCATGGCGACACACTTTCACGTTCAAGCACTGCCTGGATTCGATACGGCCTGGTGCAACCATCACTTTCTTGTGAATAATGTGTATCCATATTATGTATGTATGTATATAGATGTATACATACTGGATATATGTATACGTGTGTGTGTGTGTATATATATATATATATATATATATATATATATATATATATATATATATATATATATATATATATATATATATATATATATATATATATATATATATATATATATATATATATATATATATATATATATATATATATATATATATATATATATATATATATATATATATATATATATATATATATATATATATATATATATGTGTGTGTGTATATATGTGAATGTATATATGTTTATGTATGTGTATACATATATATGTGCGTATATGTATGTATATTAGTATTTATATGTATGTATATATGTATAAGTATGTATAAATATAAAAATGTGTATTTATATAGATGTGTGTGCATACGTGTGTGTGTGTGTATGTATGTGTATATATATGTATATATTTGTGTATATATATGTGTGTATATATGTGTATACAGGTAAAAGCCAGTAAATTAGAATATTTTGAAAAACTTGATTTATTTCAGTAATTGCATTCAAAAGGTGTAACTTGTACATTATATTTATTCATTGCACACAGACTGATGCATTCAAATGTTTATTTCATTTAATTTTGATGATTTGAAGTGGCAACAAATGAAAATCCAAAATTCCGTGTGTCACAAAATTAGAATATTACTTAAGGCTAATACAAAAAAGGGATTTTTAGAAATGTTGGCCAACTGAAAAGTATGAAAATGAAAAATATGAGCATGTACAATACTCAATACTTGGTTGGAGCTCCTTTTGCCTCAATTACTGCGTTAATGCGGCGTGGCATGGAGTCGATGAGTTTCTGGCACTGCTCAGGTGTTATGAGAGCCCAGGTTGCTCTGATAGTGGCCTTCAACTCTTCTGCGTTTTTGGGTCTGGCATTCTGCATCTTCCTTTTCACAATACCCCACAGATTTTCTATGGGGCTAAGGTCAGGGGAGTTGGCGGGCCAATTTAGAACAGAAATACCATGGTCCGTAAACCAGGCACGGGTAGATTTTGCGCTGTGTGCAGGCGCCAAGTCCTGTTGGAACTTGAAATCTCCATCTCCATAGAGCAGGTCAGCAGCAGGAAGCATGAAGTGCTCTAAAACTTGCTGGTAGACGGCTGCGTTGACCCTGGATCTCAGGAAACAGAGTGGACCGACACCAGCAGATGACATGGCACCCCAAACCATCACTGATGGTGGAAACTTTACACTAGACTTCAGGCAACGTGGATCCTGTGCCTCTCCTGTCTTCCTCCAGACTCTGGGACCTCGATTTCCAAAGGAAATGCAAAATTTGCATTCTCAAAGTATTGAGTATTGCACATGCTCATATTTTTCATTTTCATACTTTTCAGTTGGGCAACATTTCTAAAAATCCCTTTTTTGTATTAGCCTTACACAATATTCTAATTTTGTGACACACGGAATTTTGGATTTTCATTTGTTGCCACTTCAAATCATCAAAATTAAATGAAATAAACATTTGAATGCATCAGTCTGTGTGCAATGAATAAATATAATGTACAAGTTACACCTTTTGAATGCAATTACTGAAATAAATCAAGCTTTTCAAAATATTCTAATTTACTGGCTTTTACCTGTGTATATATATTACTGTGTGTGTACAGTATGTGTGTGTGTGTGTGTACAGTGTATATATAAGTGTATATGTCTATAAACGTGTATTTATGTATAGTGTATTTGTGTGTGTGTAATATGTGTGTATGTGTGTATACGTGTATATATGTAAGGAGGCACTTGAAGAAGAATGGGCTGCATGGTCGAGTCACCAGAAGAAAGCCATTTCTGCGCAAATGTCACAAAGTATCCCGCTTACATTACGCCAAACAACACAGAGACAAGCCCGAAAAACTTCTGGAACAAAGTAATTTGGAGTGATGAGACCAAAATTGAACTTTTTGGCCACTCGACCATGCAGCCCATTTTTCTTCAAGTGCCTCCTTATTGTGCACCTTGAAACAGCCACACCACAATTTTTCAGAGAGTCCTGTATTTCAGCTGAAGTTATTTGTGGATTTTTCTTTGCATCTCGAACAATTTTCCTGGCAGTTGTGGCATAAATCTTTGCTGGTCTACCGGAATCCCTCATTTTCCACTTCTTATTCAGCGTTTGAACACTGCTGATCGGCAAAGATATACCCCTTTCCTGTTTTATGCAGTTCAATTACCTTTTCTCGCAGATCCTTTGACCATTCTTTTGCCTTCCCCATGACTCAGAATCCAGAAACATCTGTGCAGCACTGGATGAAAGATGCAATGGTCTGTCAGAAGCCCAGAAACTCACTGACCTTTTATACACACACATTAATTACAAACAAACATGTCACAGGTGAGGATTGGAACCTTGATTAGCCATTCAAACCTGTTTGTGTCAACTTTAGTGCATGTTATCAGGTCAAAGTCACTGGGGTATGTCAACTTTTGATCAGGGTCATTTGGGTACTTTCTTTTGTCATTTTGATTTAAAAAGAGTAAACACAGTTGTTTGCCAATAAAGAGCTTCACACAACCATTAAGCATGAGTGGAAGAAAGGTTTTTGTGTTATCATTCATATTCTCTGAAGAATGGCCAGGAAATCATAAATTATCCCAGGGTATGTAAACTTATGAGCACAACTGTATATATAATACATTTTTATATATATAATTTCTTCTTTTTAATTATTTTCTAGGTAAACACCATAACCTTGGATCTTATTTGCACACTCAGTTCTTTGCACCACATATTTTAACAATTCCAAGCAATTTTTGGGCAATTGCGATCGATTTTCACTGGCTGCTCTGGAGACCATTCAAAGCAATTAGGTTTCAATTGTGTTTCAAGGTGAAAACACTGCTGAAATATGTCTATTTCCAGCCATCATTATGGATGTTCCTTATGCTTTAAGGCCAGCGATTGTTGACCATGGACTTTTCTGTCGAGCTGCGACTGCTGTGTAGAATTTTGCTGTCCAGCAGACCAAACACATGGACAGTTAAAGGGGAACTACACTTTTTTGGGGGGATTTTGCGCATCGTTCACAATCATATTGAGAGACACGATGTATTTTTTTTAATGCAAAAAATTCAGGATTGTAAATGAAAGGCAAAATTCCCATAAAATTGTTTATATTACTGGTCATAAGCCAGAAAGTAGTCAACAATCCACCGATGTTCAGCCCCTCCCAAATGCATGAAAGGCGAATCAAATGCGAGGAAGTGCATCAGGGACATCTGGGGGAAAAAACATAAAACCAGACAGAGGGAAGCCTTCAGCAGATGCTTGTGGCACAAAAGTTTGGGAGGTACAAGTAAAGTACGACACAGCACATCCTGTCAGTGCACTCAAGTGCTCCCAAAAGCTCATGGTTCTTTGGATCTTTGCGGCGCAAATGCCTGCCAGCTATGTTTTCTGGTGAGATTTTAACATTTTGCAACATTTAGTTATGTTTCGAGGTGTAGAGTAGGGATGTGTGATTAATGTACTTCGAACCAACATCAAGGTTTTAATGGTTTCTGGTGAGATTTTAACATTTTGCAACATTTAGTTATGTTTCGAGGTGAAGAGTAGGGATGCGTGGTTAATGTACTTCGAACCAACATCAAGGTTTTAATGGTTTCTGGTGAGATTTTAACATTTTGCAACATTTAGTTATGTTTTGAGGTGTAGAGTAGGGATGCGTGGTTAATGTACTTCGAACCAATATCAAGGTTTTAATGGTTTCTGGTGAGATTTTAACATTTTGCAACATTTAGTCATGTTTCGAGGTATAGAGTAGGGATGCGTGATTAATGTACTTCGAACCAATATCAAGGTTTTAATGGTTTCTGGTGAGATTTTAACATTTTGCAACATTTATGTTTCGAGGTGTAGAGTAGGGATGCGTGATTAATGTACTTCGAACCAATATCAAGGTTTTAATGGTTTCTGGTGAGATTTTAACATTTTGCAACATTTAGTTATGTTTCGAGGTGTAGAGTAGGGATGCGTGGTTAATGTACTTCGAACCAATATCAAGGTTTTAATGGTTTCTGGTGAGATTTTACCATTTTGCAACATTTAGTTATGTTTCGAGGTGTAGAGTAGGGATGCGTGGTTAATGTACTTCGAACCAATATCAAGGTATTAATGGTTTCTGGTGAGATTTTAACATTTTGCAACATTTAGTTATGTTTCGAGGTGTAGAGTAGGGATGCGTGGTTAATGTACTTCGAACCAATATCAAGGTATTAATGGTTTCTGGTGAGATTTTAACATTTTGCAACATTTAGTTATGTTTCGAGGTGTAGAGTAGGGATGC
This sequence comes from Nerophis lumbriciformis, assembly GCF_033978685.3. Taxonomy (NCBI): domain Eukaryota; kingdom Metazoa; phylum Chordata; class Actinopteri; order Syngnathiformes; family Syngnathidae; genus Nerophis; species Nerophis lumbriciformis. Next base: position 60,126,596 of record NC_084550.2, on the reverse strand, counting down.
GTGGTTAATGTACTTCGAACCAATATCAAGGTTTTAATGGTTTCTGGTGAGATTTTAACATTTTGCAACATATAGTTATGTTTCGAGGTGTAGAGTAGGGATGCGTGGTTAATGTACTTTGAACCAATATCAAGGTACTAATGGTTTCTGGTGCAATTTTATCATTTTGCAACATTTAGTCATGTTTCGAGGTATAGAGTAGGGATGCGTGATTAATGGACTTCGAACCAACATCAATGTTTTAATGGTTTCTGGTGAGATTTTAACATTTTACAACATTTAGTTATGTTTCGAGGTGAAGAGTAGGGATGCGTGGTTAATGTACTTTGAACCAACATCAAGGTTTTAATGGTTTCTGGTGAGATTTTAACATTTTGCAACATTTAGTTATGTTTCGAGGTGAAGAGTAGGGATGCGTGGTTAATGTACTTCGAACCAACATCAAGGTTTTAATGGTTTCTGGTGAGATTTTAACATTTTGCAACATTTAGTTATGTTTTGAGGTGTAGAGTAGGGATGCGTGGTTAATGTACTTCGAACCAATATCAAGGTTTTAATGGTTTCTGGTGAGATTTTAACATTTTGCAACATTTAGTTATGTTTCGAGGTGTAGAGTAGGGATGCGTGGTTAATGTACTTCGAACCAATATCAAGGTTTTAATGGTTTCTGGTGAGATTTTAACATTTTGCAACATTTAGTTATGTTTTGAGGTGTAGAGTAGGGATGCGTGATTAATGTACTTCGAACCAACATCAAGGTTTTAATGGTTTCTGGTGAGATTTTACAACATTTAGTTATAATTCGAGGTGTAGAGTAGTGATGCGTGGTTAATGTACTTCGAACCAATATCAAGGTTTTAATGGTTTCTGGTGAGATTTTAACATTTTGCAACATTTATGTTTCGAGGTGTAGAGTAGGGATGCGTGGTTAATGTACTTCGAACCAATATCAAGGTTTTAATGGTTTCTGGTGAGATTTTACCATTTTGAAACATTTAGTTATGTTTCGAGGTGTAGAGTAGGGATGCGTGATTAATGTACTTCGAACCAATATCAAGGTTTTAATGGTTTCTGGTGAGATTTTAACATTTTGCAACATTTTGTTATGTTTCGAGGTGTAGAGTAGGGATGCGTGGTTAATGTACTTCGAACCAATATCAAGGTTTTAATGGTTTCTGGTGAGATTTTAACATTTTGCAACATTTAGTTATGTTTTGAGGTGTAGAGTAGGGATGCGTGATTAATGTACTTCGAACCAACATCAAGGTTTTAATGGTTTCTGGTGAGATTTTAACATTTTGCAACATTTAGTTATGTTTCGAGGTGTAGAGTAGGGATGCGTGGTTAATGTACTTCGAACCAATATCAAGGTTTTAATGGTTTCTGGTGAGATTTTAACATTTTGCAACATTTAGTTATGTTTCGAGGTAAAGAGTAGGAATGCGTGATTAATCTACTTTGAACCAATATCAAGGTTTTAATGGTTTCTGGTGAGATTTTACAACATTTAGTTATAATTCGAGGTGTAGAGTAGTGATGCGTGGTTACCGGTAATGTACTTCGAACCAATATCAAGGTTCTAATGGTTTCTGGTGAGATTTTAACATTTTGCAACATTTATGTTTCGAGGTGTAGAGTAGGGATGCGTGATTAATGTACTTCGAACCAATATCAAGGTTTCAATGGTTTCTGGTGAGATTTTAACATTTTGCAACATTTAGTTATGTTTCGAGATGAAGAGTAGGGATGCGGGATTAATGTACTTCGAACCAATATCAAGGTTTTAATGGTTTCTGGTGAGATTTTACCATTTTGCAACATTTAGTTATGTTTCGAGGTGTAGAGTAGGGATGCGTGATTAATGTACTTCGAACCAATATCAAGGTTTTAATGGTTTCTGGTGAGATTTTAACATTTTGCAACATTTAGTTATGTTTCGAGGTGTAGAGTAGGGATGCGTGGTTAATGTACTTCGAACCAATATCAAGGTTTTAATTATTTCTGGTGAGATTTTAACATTTTGCAACATTTAGTTATGTTTTGAGGTGTAGAGTAGGGATGCGTGATTAATGTACTTCGAACCAACATCAAGGTTTTAATGGTTTCTGGTGAGATTTTAACATTTTGCAACATTTAGTTATGTTTCGAGGTGTAGAGTAGGGATGCGTGGTTAATGTACTTCGAACCAATATCAAGGTTTTAATGGTTTCTGGTGAGATTTTAACATTTTGCAACATTTAGTTATGTTTCGAGGTAAAGAGTAGGAATGCGTGATTAATCTACTTTGAACCAATATCAAGGTTTTAATGGTTTCTGGTGAGATTTTACAACATTTAGTTATAATTCGAGGTGTAGAGTAGTGATGCGTGGTTACCGGTAATGTACTTCGAACCAATATCAAGGTTCTAATGGTTTCTGGTGAGATTTTAACATTTTGCAACATTTATGTTTCGAGGTGTAGAGTAGGGATGCGTGATTAATGTACTTCGAACCAATATCAAGGTTTCAATGGTTTCTGGTGAGATTTTAACATTTTGCAACATTTAGTTATGTTTCGAGATGAAGAGTAGGGATGCGGGATTAATGTACTTCGAACCAATATCAAGGTTTTAATGGTTTCTGGTGAGATTTTACCATTTTGCAACATTTAGTTATGTTTCGAGGTGTAGAGTAGGGATGCGTGATTAATGTACTTCGAACCAATATCAAGGTTTTAATGGTTTCTGGTGAGATTTTAACATTTTGCAACATTTAGTTATGTTTCGAGGTGTAGAGTAGGGATGCGTGATTAATGTACTTCGAACCAATATCAAGGTTTTAATGGTTTCTGGTGAGATTTTACCATTTTGCAACATTTAGTTATGTTTCGAGGTGTAGAGTAGGGATGCGTGGTTAATGTACTTCGAACCAATATCAAGGTTTTAATTATTTCTGGTGAGATTTTAACATTTTGCAACATTTAGTTATGTTTCGAGGTGTAGAGTAGGGATGCGTGATTAATGTACTTCGAACCAATATCAAGGTTTTAATGGTTTCTGGTGAGATTTTACCATTTTGAAACATTTAGTTATGTTTCGAGGTGTAGAGTAGGGATGCGTGATTAATGTACTTCGAACCAACATCAAGGTTTAATGGTTTCTGGTGAGATTTTAACATTTTGCAACATTTAGTTATGTTTCGAGGTGTAGAGTAGGGATCCGTGATTAATGTACTTCGAACCAACATCAAGGTTTTATTGGTTTCTGGTGAGATTTTAACATTTTGCAACATTTAGTTATGTTTCGAGGTGTAGAGTAGGGATGCGTGATTAATGTACTTCGAACCAATATCAAGGTTTTGGTGGTTTCTGGTGAGATTTTAACATTTTGCAACATTTAGTTATGTTTCGAGGTGTAGAGTAGGGATGCGTGATTAATGTACTTCGAACCAATATCAAGGTTTTGGTGGTTTCTGGTGAGATTTTACCATTTTGCAACATTTAGTTATGTTTCGAGGTGTAGAGTAGGGATGCGTGGTTAATGTACTTCGAACCAACATCAAGTTTTTAATGAGTGCGATAAACAAACCACAAGAAGTAGAGGACTTTTTTCTCCGCCCTCGCCGGCATTTGATCAACAGACATGTTCGCCAAAACAAAAAACAAAACAGTCCTAGTTACCTGAAATACTAAAATAATGATTTACAAAGTCAAATTAATGATTTACTGTAAGTAAGCGTTTGCAATAAGCGTTTGAAAAAAAGAGTTAAAAGTGGGGCCACATGCTGACATATGCTTAACTCATCATGCTTAATTTATTACAGCATTTGTGAAGCCTGTAGTTGATTTTTATTATGTAAATGTTATATTTGTATCAACATGTGATAGCAGGGACCCTGCCATTCAAAACTAAGCTGCTACATTACTAATGATTAATGTAACAATAGCTGAAAAAAATAGTACAATAGCAATAGGAGAGACTATTCATCCCTGAACACCATGGAGTTCATGTAGGCTTTATGATGCAGTTACATTATTATATCAACTATCAGAAACAAACTCTTCATTTAATATAATGTCCTTTTTTGCTGCTTCAACACAGCTCATTCAACTCAGAAA
>NC_084550.2:60097500-60117500 GCF_033978685.3 Nerophis lumbriciformis | reverse complement strand
CATTTCCATAGTTTAGTTAGCTGAGGTATATAATGTACAGTGTATTTTGTCAACAACTGTATGTGTGTAACGTATGTCTTGTGCTGAGCGATCATAAAACGGCTGCAAAAGACGCACTGGCTGAGGCTCCAGTAGCCCCGCCTCCTGCACCCCCGCCGTAGAATTATTATATCAACTAAAGCCCACACTTAAACTTTCCACGTGCAAGATTGAATCTATTTAAAAAAGTTATTTCATAAGAAGCCAAAAAGTGCAAAAACAATAATGTTCGTGTTGGAGGAGTTGTGAATGACTGCAGGGTCACAACATTAGGTACACCTGCAGACTGCAGGTGTACCTAATTCACAACTCCTCCAACACGAACATTATTGTTTTTGCACTTTTTGGCTTCTTATTAAATAACTTTTGTAACCTATTTTCATGGGCTTTCCTCTTTGTGATGTTAAGTTCCTGTTATGCGGTGTTATACAGTATATGCCTCGAGCTCTTATTTTGAAGGCGCTAAGAGCGGAAGTGATGACATGGGGTGGAGCGGAAGTTTTTGAAAGAAGGTAAATAAAGTGGTCCTCGTGTAAACTGGAGCCTCCGTGTTTGTTATTTTATAGTTTCATACAGTATAGGCGACATTTATAAACCCTCGGTTACACTTTTTTAAATAGATTCAATCTTGCACGTGGAAAGTTTAAGTGAGGGCTTTAGTTGCGGCGCATGGACTTCATTTGTAAGTAAAGGTAAGAACATAATAAGGTTTTTTTTTAATTAAATGTGCTTTTTTGTGTGCTACAGTTTGTATGTGTACAGTTAAAGTTAAGTTAAAGTACCAATGATTGTCACACACACACTAGGTGTAATGAAATTTGTCGTCTGTATTTGACCCATCCCCTTGTTCACCCCCTGGGAGGTGAGGGGAGCAGTGGGCAGCAGCGGCGCCGCGCCCGGGAATCATTTTTGGTGATTTAACCCCCAATTCCAAGCCTTGATGCTGAGTGCCAAGCAGGGAAGAATGCTGGTATGAGCTTTTAAACATAACCCCTTAACTGCTGCCAATCAAATGGTGAATAAGATACTCTTTAGGGTTCATATGTTTGTAAATCTGACTGTGATGAAGTCAGTGCCTCACCAGCCATCAACCTCACCGCACGTCACTGGTATATATATGTATGTGTGTCCTCAGAGTGGTCGGCTATATAAACTTCTCCCCTACATAATCCACTCTTTGAGCTACACTTTGTTTCCTCCTCTGTTCTTAAATATTCCATCTCATCTATTAGCTCGGAGCTCAATAATGATTCAACTGGACGTTTCCCATCGTCCTCCCTCCGGAGAATTCATCAATCCATTTGCTATTACTGTACAATTGAAAGACAATGGCCAATTAAGTATTTGCTGAGTAATGAATGCATGCCTAATGAAAACAACCCTTTCAGGCCAAGCAGGCTTTTTTCTCTCTGGTGTATTCCGCTCTCTTCTTCAAACTACAGACAGACCTTTTTTTTGTGTGTGTGTGTAATATTTCATCAGACAAAAGATGATACAATATCGGGGGATGGTAACCCGGAACATGCTGTCCAAGTTGAACAATGCGTAGAGTTTGGCCCCCGCAGGAATAGTCGGCGTCTGTCAATTAAAACACCCGACAAGAGGAGCGCTGCATATGTTCATGACATTTATGAAAATAGCTCTCAGCTCTTAAACCCGGGCTTCTTGCACAGATTGGGCGCAAAGTATGTTTTTTTTCGCAATGCACACCATTCCTTTCCTCTCACTCGCCAGAAACGACACCAAAGGGTACGGCATCACGGAAGAAAACGGGGAATAGGAGAGTGTGTGTGTGTGTGTGTGTGTGTGTGTGTGTGTGTGTGTGTGTGTGTGTGATTGGAGCGAATGGACCCGCCGTCAAAATGATGTGATGCTGGCCAAAAGCCAAAGCCTCACACTCGTTTAATGGATATTTAATTAGACGAACAAAGTTATTATGAAACGGCCATGATTAACATGTTGGAGCAATTACGTTTCTGTCGTCAAACCACTTGCAGTAAAATAATTATGGTATTTTTCGGACTGTAAGGCGCACAGGTCTATTTTCATACAAAGGGCGCAGCGGAATATACGGCGCATTAAAGGGGTCATAATATGATTTTTTTTATATTTACTTGTGGTCTACAACAGTGGTCCCCAACCTTTTTGTAACTGCGGACCGGTCAACGCTTGAAAATGTGTCCCACGGACCTGGGGGGTGGGTGTATGGTATTTTATTTTATTTTATATATTTTTTTTTCTTCTTAAAAAAATACAATCATGTGTGCTTACGGACTGTATCCCTTGCAGACTGTATTGATCTATATTGATATATAATGTAGGAACCAGAATATTAATAACAGAAAGAAACAACCCTTTTGTGTGAATGAGTGTAAATGAGGGAGGGAGGTTTTTTGGGTTGTTGCACTAATTGTAAGTGTATCTTGTGTTTTTTATGTTGATTTAATAAAAAAAAAAAAAAAGATTTCTTGTGCGGCCCGGTACCAATCGATCCACGGACCGGTACCGGGTTAGGGACCACTGGTATACAATAGTGTTTTTCACCCTTTTTTGAGCCAAATCCGGAGGCACACCACCAGCAGAAAAAAACAAAGTCAGTTGACAGTAAAAAGTCGTTGTAGCAATTGTTGGATATGACTTTAAACCATAACCAAGCATGCATCACTATAGCTCTTGTCTCAAAGTAGGTGTACTGTCACCACCTGTCACATCACCCCCTGACTTATTGAGTTGTTTGCTGTTTTCCTGTGTGTAGTGTTTTAGTTCTTGTCTTGCGCTCCTATTTTGGTGGCTTTTTCTCTTTTTTTGGTATTTTCCTGTCTTCCTTTTGAGCGATATTTCCCGCATCTACTTTGTTTTAGCAATTAAGAATATTTCAGTTGTTTTTATCCTTCTTTGTGGGGACATTGTTGATTGTCATGTCAGGTTCGGATGTACATTGTGGATGCCGTCTTTGCTCCACAGTAAGTTTTTGCTGTCGTCCAGCATTCTGTTTTTGTTTACTTTGTAGCCATTTAGGTTTTAGTTTCGTTCTGCATAGCCTTCCCTAAGCTTCAATGTCTTATCTTAATACTTTTGTTTATTTCTGTTTTAAGCATTAGACACCTTTTTACCTGCACCCTGCCTCCCGCTGTTTCCGACATCTACAAAGCAATTAGCTACCGGCTGCCACCTACTGATATGGAAGAGTATTACACGGTTACTCTGCCGAGCTCTAGACAGCACCGACACTCAACAACAACACATCATTTGCTGGTTTGCTAATAATATTTCTAACCCAATTAGGTGAAATTAGATAATCTTTCGCGGCACACCAGACTGTATCTCACGGCACAGTGGTTGAAAAACACTGGTCTACATGACATGTAATGGTGGTTCTTTGGTCAAAATGTTGCATGGATTAAGTTTCGTCTTTACAGTGTGCGCTGTTTTGTGGGCAGTCTTCTTTACCTGCTTCCACTTGGACAGCGTCTTCTCCCCACCATCTTTGTTGCAGCGGTAGTTTTTAGCGCTTCCATAGCGAGTCTACCAACAGATTTATGTTGGAACTGTACGCTACTTTGAATCTGAAATGGCATCAGTGGAGGATGAATGCCCCCACAACGAGAAAAAGGAGATTATCGACTATGGCGTCAAGCCATAGCATGCGCAAATTTTCAGGACTTACCGGTATGAAGATCCAAAATACCTAACAGCAGGTATCATTAGGTGAAAAAAAGTAGTTTTTGCATAATATTGCCAAATAAAACGCCCGATAATGTTTCCGAATAGGTGCCATTTTGAGGTCCTTACACACACACACCATAATAATACCCGTATGTTGAAGCACAGTACGTCTGACTATGGTAGCCGTAATGCGCCGACAATTCGCAGCTTACCAACGTCGCACTAAAAGATTTCGTTAGATTTTTGAGTGCCGTGTGTAATGTTCTATATTCTCTATGGAACATTTAAAATTTTGGTCATATTGCAGTCTACACATATCTTTTATGTGTAACTGCCATCTACTGGTCACACTGTATAATGAAGTAAGCACAACCAGAAGTAACCCTCACATTAGGCGCATCGGTTTATAAGGCGCACTGTCGATTTTTGCAAAAATGAAAGGATTTGAATTGCACCTTATAGTCTGAAAATACGTTACCAAATTCTTATATTGCATCCATCCATCCAATTTGTACCGCTTGTCCAGTTCGGGGTCGCGGGGGTTGCTGAGATTGATATTCATAAATTAGAAAAAAATGCAGGTATACCATACATTTCAAATATTTTTTTTCCATATGAAATAAGTCTTATTTTAACATTATTAACCATCATACAAGTGTAAAAAGAAGTTAACCGCTGTTAATATTAGTACATTGATACCTGTGTTTGTACGGCACATTTTTCTTTGTATTTATCTTTAAAGAAAAGAAAGAAAAGAAAATGTCCCTGCGGTTTTTTGTATTACTTTTTGGTGACTTTTTTTTAGGTCCTTACACACACACCATAGTAATACCCGTATGTTGAAGCACAGTACGTCTGACTATGGTAGCCGTAATGCGCCGACAATTCGTAGTTTACCAACGTCGCACTAAAAAATGTCGATAGATTTTTGAGCGCCGTGTGTAATGTTCTATATTTTCTATGGAACATTTAAAATTTTGGTCATATTGCAGTCTACACTAATCTTTTATGTGTGACTGCCATCTACTGGTCACACTGTATAATGAAGTAAGCACAACCAGAAATAACCCTCACATTAGGCGCATCGGTTTATAAGGCGCACTGTCGATTTTTGCGAAAATGAAAGGATTTGAAGTGCACCTTATAGTCTGAAAATACGGTACCAAATTCTTATATTCCATCCATCCATCCATTTTGTACCGCTTGTCCCGTTCGGAGTCGCGGGGGTGCTGAGATTGATATTCATAAATTAGAAAAAATTTAGATATACCAGTTTTCCATATGAAACAAGTCCTATTTTAACATTATTAATCATCATAAAAGTGTAAAAAGAAGTTAACCACTGTTAATATTAATACATTGATACCTGTGTGTTTGTACGCCACACTTTTCTATGTATTTATCTTTAAAAGAAAATGTTCCTGCGTTTTTTTTTGTATTACTTTTCGGTGACCTTTTTTTAGGTCCTTAAACACACACCATAGTAATACCCGTATGGTGAAGCACAGTACGTCTGACTATGGTAGCCGTAATGCGCCGACAATTCACAGCTTACCAACATCGCACTAAAACATTTCGATAGATTTTTGAGCGCCGTGTGTAATGTTCTATATTTTCTATGGAACATTTAAAATGTTGGTCATATTGCAGTCTACACATATCTTTTATGTGTGACTGCCATCTACTGGTCACACTGTATAATTGCGCCATAAACCATATAAAATTGCTTTGAGGTCAGTAAGCACAACCAGAAATAACCCTCACATTAGGTGCATCGGTTTATAAGGCGCACTGTCAATTTTTGCGAAAATGAAAGGATTTGAAGTGCGCCTTATAGTCTGAAAATACGTTACCAAATTCTTATATTCCATCCATCCATCCATTTTGTACCGCTTGTCCCGTTCGGGGTTGCGAGGGGGTGCTGAGATTGATATTCATAAATTAGAAAAAAATTTAGATATACCAGTTTTTCCATATGAAATAAGTCCTATTTTAACATTATTAATCATCATAAAAGTGTAAAAAGAAGTTAACCACTGTTAATATTAATACATTGATACCTGTGTGTTTGTACGCCACACTTTTCTACATATTATCTTTAAAAGAAAATGTTCCTGCGTTTTTTTTGTATTACTTTTCGGTTACTTTTTTAGGTGCTTACACACACACACCATAATAATACCGGTATGGTGAAGCACAGTACGTCTGACTATGGTAGCTGTAATGCGCCGACAATCCATCAAGCCTTGCGGCTTCGTAGCTTACCAAAGTCGTACTAAAAGATTTCGATGTATTTTTTGAGCGCCGTGTGTGATGTTCTATATTCTCTATGGAACATTTAAAGTTTTGGTGTTTACTGGCGTCATCTTGCAGTCTATTGATAGTTTTCTTTTAAGTAATATAAAAAAAATTGAGAGCTGTTTATTTATTGGAGGAATGTTGTAAATCCTATAAGTGGCACCAAATGTTATTTAAAAAGTATAGATTTTGAATCGAGAATCGTTGTGAATCGAGCATTACTATAACAGCTTTGAATAATGGATGTGTTGGGGGCGAGGGGTGGGATTGCGGTGTTGAGTGAGCGAGATAATGTATCCTTAAAGAATCAATTATACACTCTTTGAGATGAGATGGAAGGGAAGGAGGGGGGATCGCTTATGCGCAGGAAGGCGAGGAGGGGTTAGTGCAGATAAGAACCTTAATGTGTGCCAGAGGTGGATTCGCTGTTTGGCTGCGGGTTAGCGCTGCCGGGCCGCCTGTGGGAAGATGGAGGAAGGGGAAAGGTGGAGGCTTGATAGACACAGATGGAGAGCTGCGATGCACTGGTGGAATGAGAAGCAGGCTCTTCTCAGCCCTGTGCGCCTTGGCTGTGTGGAATGCACAAAAAGCTCGCACAGAGGATGCTGTAACGTGGAACAATTCCCCTTCATGGTCCACCTCGGGTTTGTTCAGTGATCGAAATTCGAGGCAAATTCAGTAGTCGAAGATTTTTAGGAACGACTGCAAAAATGCAAATCAAATATCTTCTTTATGACCGGAGCGCTCTGCTGTTTTTAAAGACATACTGCACAAAAACACTGGTCAAAGATCCTTTATATGACAGGAGCGCTCTGCTGTTTTTAAAGACATACTACACAAAACACTGGTCAAAGACCATTTATACGAGAGGAGCGTTCTGCTATTTTTAAGGACATACTGCACAAAAACACTGGTCAAAGATCCTTTATATGACAGGAGAGCTCTGCTGTTTTTAAAGACATACTACACAAAACACTGGTCAAAAACCATTTATACGAGAGGAGCGTTCTGCAGTTTTTAAGGACATACTGCACAAAAACACTGGTCAAAGATCCTTTATATGACAGGAGCGCGCTGCTGTTTTTAAAGACATACTGCACAAAAACACTTGTCAAAGATCCTTTATATGACAGGAGTGCGCTGCTGTTTTTAAAGACATACTGCACAAAAACACTGGTTAAAGATCCTTTATATGACAGGAGCGCGCTGCTGTTTTTAATGACATACTGTACAAAAATGCTGGTCAAAGTTCCTTTTAAATGGCAGGAGCACTCTGCTGTTTTTTAAAGACATACTACATGAAACACTGGTCAAAGATCCTTTATATGACAGGAGCGCTCTGCTGTTTCTAAGGACATACTTCACAAAACACTGGTCAAAGATCTTTTATATGACACGAGTGCTCTGCTGTTTTTAAGGACATACTGCACAAAAACCCTGGTCAAAGATCCTTTATATGACAGGAGCGCTCTGCTGTTTTTAAAGACATACTACACGAAACACTGGTTAAAGATCTTTTATATGACAGGAGCGTTCTGCTGTTTTTAAGGACATACTACACAAAACACTGGTCAAAGATCCTTTATATTACCGGAGCGCTCTGCTGTTTTTAATGACATACTGAACAAAAATACTGGTCAAAGTTCCTTTAAATGGCAGGAGCGCTCTGCTGTTTTTAAGGACATACTGCACAAAAACACTGGTAAAAGATCCTTTGTATGACAGGAGCGCTCTACTGTTTTTAAAGACATACTGCACAAAAACACTGGTTAAAGATCCTTTATATGACAGGAGCGCACTGCTGTTTTTAAGGACATACTACACAAAACACTGGTCAAAGATCCTTTATATGACCGGAGCGCTCTGCTGTTTTTAATAGCATTCTGCAGAAAAACACTGGTCAAAGATCCTTTATACGAGAGGAGCGCGCTGCTGTTTTTAAGGACATACTGCACAAAAACACTGGTCAAAGATCCTTTATATGACAGGAGCGCACTGCTGTTTTTAAAGACATACTACACGAAACACTGGTCAAAGATCCTTTATATGACAGGAGCGCTCTGCTGTTTTTAAAGACATACTGTACAATACAAAACACTGGTTAAAGGTCATTTATACGAGAGGAGCGTTCTGCAGTTTTTAAGGGCATACTACACGGAACACTGGTCAAAGATCCTTTATATGACAGGAGCGCTCTGCTGTTTTTAAAGACATACTGCACAAAAACCCTGGTCAAAGATCCTTTATATGACAGGAGCGCTCTGCTGTTTTTAAGGACATACTGCACAAAAACACTGGTCAAAGATCATTTATACGAGAGGAGCGTTCTGCAGTTTTTAAGGACATACTGCACAAAAACACTGGTAAAAGATCCTTTGTATGACAGGAGCGCTCTACTGTTTTTAAAGACATACTACACAAAACACTGGTCAAAGATCCTTTATATGACCGGAGCGCTCTGCTGTTTTTAATAGCATTCTGCAGAAAAACACTGGTCAAAGATCCTTTATACGAGAGGAGCGCTCTGCTGTTTTTAAGGACATACTGCACAAAAACACTGGTCAAAGATCCTTTATATGACAGGAGCGCGCTGCTGTTTTTAAAGACATACTACACGAAACACTGGTCAAAGATCCTTTATATGACAGGAGCGCTCTGCTGTTTTTAAAGACATACTGTACAATACAAAACACTGGTTAAAGGTCATTTATACGAGAGGAGCGTTCTGCAGTTTTTAAGGGCATACTACACGGAACACTGGTCAAAGATCCTTTATATGACAGGAGCGCTCTGCTGTTTTTAAAGACATACTGCACAAAAACCCTGGTCAAAGATCCTTTATATGACAGGAGCGCGCTGCTGTTTTTAAGGACATACTGCACAAAAACACTGGTCAAAGATCGTTTATACGAGAGGAGCGTTCTGCAGTTTTTAAGGACATACTGCACAAAAACACTGGTAAAAGATCCTTTGTATGACAGGAGTGCTCTGCTGTTTTTAAAGACATACTGCACAAAAACACTGGTCAAAGATCCTTTATATGACAGGAGTGCTCTGCTGTTTTTAAAGACATACTGCACAAAAACACTGGTTAAAGATCTTTTATATGACAGGAGCGCTCTGCTGTTTTTAAGGGCATACGACACAAACACACTGGCCTAAGATCCTTTATATGACAGGAGCGCGCTGCTGTTTTTAAGGACATACTGCACAAAAACACTGGTCAAAGATCATTTATACGAGAGGAGCGTTCTGCAGTTTTTAAGGACATACTGCACAAAAACACTGGTAAAAGATCCTTTGTATGACAGGAGCGCACTGCTGTTTTTAAGGACATACTACACAAAACACTAGTCAAAGATCCTTTATATGACAGGAGTGTTCTGCTGTTTTTAAGGACGTACTACACAAAACATTGGTCAAAGATCCTTTATATGACCGGAGCGCTCTGCTGTTTTTAATAGCATTCTGCAGAAAAACACTGGTCAAAGATCCTTTATACGAGAGGAGCGCTCTGCTGTTTTTAAGGACATACTGCACAAAAACACTGGTCAAATATCCTTTATATGACAGGAGCGCTCTGCTGTTTTTAAAGACATACTACACGAAACACCGGTCAAAGAGCCTTTAAATCAGTGGTCCCCAACCACCGGGCCGTGGCCGGTACCGATCCGTGGATCGATTGGTACCGGGCCGCACAAGAAATATTAAAAAAAATACAAATTAATAAATAACATTTTTTTTATTAAATCAACAAAAAAAAAACAAGATACACTTACAATTAGTGCACCAACCCAAAAAACCTCCCTCCCCCATTTACACTCATTCACACAAAAGGGTTGTTTCTTTCTGTTATTAATATTCTGGTTCCTACATTATATATCAATATATATCAAAAAAAATAAAAATAAATATATATATATATATATATATATATATAATCTCGGTCAATACAGTCTGAATTGTGTCTCTGTTTAATTCTTTGCCTCTTGTCTTGTTTAATAGTTGTCATCAGTGTTTGAACCTGACATCAGTTTTCTTTGAAATAATACGGAAACTTATCGAAGCTGTTTATCTATTTTAAAGAGGAATGTAGTTAAACGTAGAACTGGCACCCAATGCTATTCAAATTGTGTTGATTTTGAATTGAGAATCAGTTTGAATCTAGAATCGATTCTGAATCGAATCGTTAGCCCCAATAATAGAATCGAATTGAATCGTGCGGCTCCCAAAGAGTCACGGCCCTACTAATTAGCATGCATCCTCTGGTTTCTTGGGGCGGTATAACTCGGTTGGTAGATTGGCCTTGCCAGCAACTTGAGGGTTCCAGGGTCGACTCCCGCTTTGGCTATCCTAGTCACTGCCGTTGTGTCCTTGGGCAAGACACTTTACCCACCTGCTCCCAGTGCCACCCACACTGCTTTAAATGCAACTTAGATACTGGGTTTTACTATGTAAGGCGCTTTGAGTCACTAGAGAAAAGCGCTATATAAATACACTTCACTTCTTTGGTGTCTTTTCAAATAGGAAACAGAATTGAATTCTTCCTTCTCATTCATTAACACATTAGACTTCATTAAAGAAAAATGAGTGGGGGGGGGAGTTGATGAATGGTTCTGCCATTTAAAGTTGCTGCTGATAATTACTGTGGATGATTGATGGCCGCGAGAGCCACTGCTCGGTTTGTGGAACTGTGTTATTAACGATGACTGTGGCGGGTCATGGAGCCCCTATTTCACAAAAGGCAGGATGTGTGTGTGTGTGTGTGTGTGTGTGTGTGTGTGTGTGTGTGTGTGTGTGTGTGTGTGTGTGTGTGTGTGTGTGTGTGTGTGTGTGTGTGTGTGTTAGAAAAAAGAAGTAGGTAGAACACCACTATAGCCTGCTGGGATGCTGACTTTTCGTCTTAGCGCCGATTGTCTTGATTTCTTTCTTCTTGATGTCCCGTGGGTTCATTCTCCACTTTGAACGTACACTTTCACCTCAGCGTGTTTCCTCTTTCGACGGAGGGTCCGAACTTCGCTACGCAGCAGCAACACAACCAGTTTGGCAATATTAAAAAAAAAAGGCATGGTTCAATTCCTTTTGCCTATTTAAAAAATGTTTTATTGAATACATTCATCAAATGTTTCCTATGATAACGCTCCCTTCATATATTACATTATTTTGTAAAAGAAGTTCCGGTATTGTTTAAAAGGAGCAAAATACATAAATATCACATGTTGTTATGAATGTGATAGATACTACATTACCTATATACCTACAAGGTGTATATAAAACATTGTTGGATGTTTTTTTTAAGTTCTTTATAGCCGGAATAGACACAATCCCCATTACCTGCATTGTTAGCTGACTCTTGCTTATGGAAATAGAATTGTCTCACATTAAATTATATATATATATATATGTGTGTGTGTGTGTGTGTGTGTGTGTGTGTGTGTGTGTGTGTGTGTGTGTGTGTGTGTGTGTGTGTGTGTGTGTGTGTGTGTGTGTGTGTGTGTGTGTGTGTGTGTGTGTGTGTGTGTTTATATGTATATGTATGTATGGGGCGGTATAGCTCGGTTGGTAGAGTGGCCGTGCCAGCAACTTGAGGGTTGCAGGTTCGATCCCCGCTTCCGCCATCCTAGTCACTGCCGTTGTGTCCTTGGGCAAGACACTTTACCCACCTGCTCCCAGTGCCACCCACACTGCTTTAAATGTAACTTAGATATTGGGTTTCACTATGTAAAGCGCTTTGAGTCACCAGAGAAAAAGCACTATATAAATAGAATTCACTTCACTATATGTATATATATATATATGTATGTATGTATGTATGCATATATATATATATATATATGTATATGTATATATATGTATATGTATATGTATGTGTAAATGTGTATATATATATGTGTATATGTATATACATGTATATATATGTATATGTATATATGCATACGTGCATATTATAATAAATATACAAATACAAATGTGATATACAAATAAATCATTTGTATAAATAAATGCATATTTGTAAATATATTTTTGAGATTTGAAAATATATACAAATAAAATTTATAAATATAAAAACGTGACATACAAATAAATAAAAAATTTGTATAAATAATCGTGTATTTGTAAATATATTTTTGAGATTCCAATAAAAATATGCTTGATTTTGTATTTGTATTGAATTTGCATATGTGGATCGCTTTTGTGTTAATGAGACATTTCTATATGGAAGTAGAATTGTCTCACATGAACTTTTATATATATATATATATATATATATATATATATATATATATTATGCAAATGTGATATACAAACACATAATTTGTATAAATAAACGCGTATTTGTAAATATATTTTTGAGATTTGAAAATATATACAAGTAACATTTATAAATATAAAAATGTGACTTACAAATAAATCAAGAATTTGTATACATAAACATGTATTTGTAAATATATTTTTGGTATTTGAATATAAATATGCTTGATTTTGTATTTGTATTGAATTTTGCTTTTGTGTCGATGAGACATTTCTACCACAAACCAGATGCATAAACAAATGTAACCTACACACTCCCCTGAACAACCAGCGGAGGGCACTGCAGCCAGAGCGGTCTGGGTCACAGAGCATTATATGCATTACATGCAAAATGCCCGGAGTTCTCTGCACAAAAACAATCCACGTCTTTACAGAGAGAACGCACAACGGGCCTGAGCTAGCTAACGTTAGCGTTGCATTAGCTAATGCTAATTTATCCGGTTAATCTGAAAGACCGTGCTAGCTGCTTATTTTACTGTATCAATGCCGTTTAATGACCTTGTCCCGATGTAGATACTGATCTCTTATAAGTGCAATGTGTGGTTCTGGCTGCAGTGCTCTCTGCTGGTTGTTTATCTGGTTTGTGGTAGAAATGTCTCATCGACACAAAAGCAAAAAAGCGATCCACATATGCAAACTCAATACACATACAAAATAAAGCATATTTATATTAAAATCTCAAAAACATATTTACAAATACACGTTTATTTATACAAATTCTTGATTTATTTCTAAGTCACATTTTTATATTCATACATTTTATTTGTATATATTTTCAAATCTCAAAAACATCCATCCATCCATCCATTTTCTACCGCTTGTCCCTTTGGGAGTGGCGGGGGCTGCTGAAGCCTGTCTCAGCTGCATTCGGGCACTAAGAAAAAAAACATGATATCCACTAAGAACAAATACCAGGGTATCAACTATGAACACATACCGTGGGACCCACTATGAACACATGTCATGGTATCCCCTATGAACACATGTCATGGTATCCCCTATGAACAAATACCATGGTATCCTCTATGAACAAATACCGTGGTATCCACTATGAACAAATACCAGGGTATCCCCTATGAACAAATACCAGGGTATCCACCAAGAACAAATACCAGGGTATCCACCAAGAACAAATACCATGATAGCCACTTTGAACAAATACCATGATAGCCACTATGAACACATGTCATGGTATCCACTATGAACACATGTCATGGTATCCACTATGAAAAAATACCAGGGTATCCACTATGAACACATACCAGGGTATCCACTATGAACACATACCAGGGTATCCCCTATGAACACATACCAGGGTATCCACAATGAACACATACCATGGTATCCACAATGAACACATGTCATGGTATCCACTTTGAACACATGTCATGGTATCCACTATGAACACATGTCATGGTATCCACTATGAACACACGTCATGGTATCCACTATGAACACACGTCATGGTATCCACTATGAACACACGTCATGGTATCCACTATGAACACATGTCATGGTATCCACTATGAACACATGTCATGGTATCCACTATGAACACATGTCATGGTATCCACTATGAACACACGTCATGGTATCCACTATGAACACACGTCATGGTATCCACTATGAACACACGTCATGGTATCCACTATGAACACATGTCATGGTATCCACTATGAACACATGTCATGGTATCCACTATGAACACATGTCATGGTATCCACTATGAACACATGTCAGTGTCTGCATTTTGCATGGTTTTTATTTTGCAACAGTTCGACTGTGAGTGAGTCGGTCTGTGAGCAGTTGTGTAATGTATTAATGACAAACTTTTTGGGTTCCTTCCATTTTGGGGGATAAAAGAAACGTGCCACGCAAAGCTTAGGCAACCTCTCTGTGCCCTCAGTGTTATTATTTATTTCTAACGAAAGCCTGAAGGCAACAGCTGATCCATTGTCTACAGCGTTCAGAAACGGTGCCCTGATGCCAAACCTTTAGCATGCCAACCTCATGGGAACGCTTGACTGGAGGCAGTATCGTGTTTTGACTCTTTTAGTCACGGGCAAAGGTTCACATGGTGACAAGACAAAAGCTGAAGAATTGGAACAAGAATATATTGAAGGATATGTAGGATAACCGTTTAACTAAAGGTGGGCATCAATACTAAACGGTAGGTAGGCGAGAAACACTTTATTTCAACAGTTTCTCGTGCCGTACCTGCCGTCAAAACTCTAAAGACCGACTGCACAGTTCCTGTCTTGACAATAAAAGCGCTGATCCATCCTGCCTGTGCTAACAAAATAAGAGTCCCAGAAAGCTATGTTATGATCCATTGTCCGGATCATGTTTTGTTATGTTAGTTTGTCTTATTTGTCTTCACGAAAGAAAGGAATCTATATGTGTTAAACATGCTTGTATTATCTTTAAACACATTTAACTTCTTAAAGGGGAACATTATCACCAGACCTATGTAAGCGTCAATATATACCTTGATGTTGCAGAAAAAAGACCATATATTTTTTTAACCGATTTCCGAACTCTAAATGGGTGAATTTTGGCGAATTAAACGCCTTTCTATTATTCGTTCTCGGAGCGATGAAGTCACAACGTGACGTCACATCGGGAAGCAATCCGCCATTTTCTCACTTTCGTCGGTGTGTTGTCGGAGGGTGTAACAACACGAACAGGGACGGATTCAAGTTGCACCAGTGGCCCAAAGATGCGAAAGTGGCAAGAAATTGGACGAAATTTGTTCAAAATACGAGGCTGTGGGGAAAGCCAACGAAATGGTCAGTCGTTTGTTCCGCACACTTTACCGACGAAAGCTATGCTACGACAGAGATGGCAAGAATGTGTGGATATCCTGCGACACTCAAAGCAGATGCATTTCCAACGATAAAGTCAAAGAAATCTGCCGCCAGACCCCCATTGAATCTGCCGGAGTGTGTGAGCTATTCAGGGACTAAGGACCTCGGTAGCACGGCAAGCAATGGCGGCAGTTTGTTCCCGCAGACAAGCGAGCTAAACCTCCTGGATGTCTTGGCTCAAGATGATCAAGAGAAGAATATCGACCCTAGCTTCCCTGGCCTGCTGACATCAACTCCAAACCTGGACAGATCAGCTTTCAGGAAAAGAGAGCGGATGAGGGTATGTCTACAGAATATATTAATTGATGAAAACTTTATTCATTACTCGCGGTTTTACGTCAATTATTATACATAAACTGTGTTTACCAATAATTTAGCTTAAAAACATTTATTTTTTTCAATCATTCGAGTACATTCGGGTAGTCTTGTGTAATGCAGTATTTTGTGTCTATTTAGGTATGGTTAACCTGAGTGCTGAAATCGTGGAAAAATAAATGTTCTTAGCGCGCCTGAAATGGGCTGTCTGCACTCTCAAAGTGCATGTTGTTGCCAAATGTATTTCATATGCTGTAAACCTAGTTCATAGTTGTTAGTAATTATCTTATCAGACAGTGAAATCCGAGTCTGATTCCGAGCTAATGTCGCTATACCTTGCTGTTTGTTTGTATTGGCATCACTGTGTGACGTCACAGGAAAATGGACGGGTGTATATAACGATGGTTGAAATCAGGCACTTTGAAGCTTTTTTTAGGGATATTGCGTGATGGGTAAAATTTTGAAAAAAACTTTGAAAAATAAAATAAGCCACTGGGAACTGATTTTTAATGGTTTTAACCCTTCTGAAATTGTGATAATGTTCCCCTTTAACAAAAACGTCTTTTTCATAAATATCCATCCATTTTCTTCCACTTATCCGAGGTCGGGTCGCGGGGGGAAGCAGCCTGAGCAGAGAAGCCCAGACTTCCCTCCCCCCAGCCACTTCGTCCAGCTCCTCCCGGGGGATCCCGATAAGTTCCCAGGCCAGCCGGGAGACATAGTCTTCCCAACGTGTCCTGGGTCTTCCCCGTGGCCTCCTACCGGTCGGACGTGCCCTAAACACCTCTCTTGGGAGGCGTTCGGGTGGCATCCTGACCAGATGCCTGAACCACCTCATCCGGCTCCTCTCAATGTGGAGGAGCAGTGGCTGTACTTTGAGCTCCTCCCGGTCGGCAGAGCTTCTCACCCTATCTCTAAGGGAGAGCCCTACCACCCGACGGAGGAAACTAATTTCGATCGCTTATACCCATGATCTTGTCCTTTCGGTCATGACCCAAAGCTCATGACCATAGGTGAGGATTGGAACGTAGATCGACCGGTAAATTTGAGAGCTTTTCCTTCCGGCTCAGCTCCTTCTTCACCACAACGGATCGATACAGCGTCCGCATTACTGAAGACGCCGCACCGATCTCACGATCCACTCTTCCCTCATTTTTGAACAAAACTCTGAGGTACTTGAACTCCTTCACATGGGGCAAGATCTCCTCCCTAACCCGGAGGTGGCACTCCACCCTTTTCCGGGCGAGAACCATGGACTCGGACCTGGAGGTGCTGATTCTCATCCCAGTCGCTTCACACTCGGCTGTGAACCGATCCAGTGAGAGCTGAAGATCCTGGACAGATGAAGCAGTCAGGACCACATCATCTGCAAAAAGCAGACTTGGTCAATTGAAAAGTAGCTCGGCCGCAGAAAAAATGTGGGCACCCCTGGTCTAAAGTGTCAGGGAGTGAGGTTAATAATGAATTTATCACTGAAATATAAATGTATTAATCATTGAAGTATTTCAATGACTGCTCTGTTCAACTTGCATGTCAGGAAAATGATTTCCAAGTACAGTACTAACTTCAAACGAGCACAGTTTCAAAAATACCGGATAATATGTCAACAACACCCATTCATTGTCCATGATTTATACAAGCATTAGTTCAGATTCACTGTGATCTCTGCAGCCCACTGAATAACCGCCCATAAATGATGGTTTTAATATTGTTTGTACATAAAAAAGTGCTGTTTCCTATGAGGCCATAAAAGCATTTTCATCTAGAGACTTTATTGTCACATCTTTTCATTTGTTCTCAGCACGGAAACTTGCAAAATAACATTGTTAGTGCTTTTGTCTAACGGTGTATATCACCTCCAGTTCAAATAAAACCCCCAGTAGTTTAATAAAAATAAACAGACACTTACACTTACTTTGTTAGGCTGTTTTTTGTTGTTGTTTTTTTAATCCGTGTTATTCAAAGGATAATCCTTAGGTCGATGTTTTCCTTACTGGGATATGGAAGTACTCACAGACTAGAAGAGGCAATTCCTGAAGGAATTGCGTGTGAATGCTTCAATGCTGAAGTTGAACTGAAATGCTGACAGAATGTAGTAAGAATGTAAGAATAGTTTGAATGTTGGAATGGTTTGAATGTTGAAGAGTTTGAATTTCCAGGAAAACTGGAATTTGGTTTGGAACTTGGGAAAGTGTTAGTTATATGAGTGGAATGTGTTGATGTTGGAATGGTTTGAATCCGTTGAAAAATGTGCGAATTGCGGAAGTTTAAATAAAATGGACAATTCATTTTGAATGGGGAAAATGTACCTGAAAACTGGGAATTCTTGGAAATCGGGAATTTTTATTTTTATTTTTGAAGTAGAGCACACAATTTTGAACATGCTGAATATTTTGAAGTTGGAACGGATTGAATCGGATACAAAATGTGGGAATTGTGGAACTTTGAAAAATGTCCCATTCATTTCAATGGGAATTTCATGGAAATTTGGGAATTTCGGGAAAAGTGTGAATTTTTTGGAAAATGTTAAAAGAGTTGTTTTGAATGTGTTGGATTTTCTTCAAATCGGTGGAGAAATGTTGAAGTAGTAACATTTTTAATTGAGAAATGGGTATTAAGGAATTCCAGGAAATCCGGGAATGTTTCCAGTTAAAAAAACAAGTTTGTGTTTTGTCCTGATTAAGAGGAATGTTTTTACGGCGGAACGGTTGAAGTGGGTTGAAAAATGTGGAAGGAGTAGTTGCCAGAAAAAAGGGTCAAAAAAAGGGTTTGGAAAAAAAAGAAAATTCCTGGAATTTTTTTGAAGTTGGAAATAATAGCTTGAATGTCCAGGATGAGTGGAATATGTTGAAGGTGGAATGGTTTGAATCGGTTGAAAAATGTGGAAATGTTGGAAGTTAAAAAAATGGTAAAAAAATGTCCCGGAAAACCTGGAATTCTGGGAATTTTGGGAGTTTTTCAAGGCGAAACCCGCGATTCCCGAACAGGCTGAATATTTTGAAGTTGGAACAGATTGAATCATATAAAAAAATTTGGGAATTGTGGAACTTTGAAAAATGTCCCATCCATTTCAATGGAAATGTCATGGAAATGTGGGAATTTCGGGAAAAGTGGGAATTTTTGGGAAAATGTTAAGACTTGAATGTTCTGAATGAGTTGGTGTTGTAATTGTTCAATGTGGTCGAGAAAAGTTTATGTAGTAACATTTTTAATTGAGAAATGGTATTAAGAAATTCCTGGAAATTCGGGAAAACAGGGAATTTTTCCAGTTCAAAAAACAACTTCGTTATTTGTCCTGATTAAGAGGAATGTTAGGACGGTGGAACGGTTGAAGTGGGTTGAAAAATGTGAAAGGAGTAGTCGCCAGAAAAAAGGGTCAAAAAAAGAGTTTGAAAAAAAGGGAATTCTGAGAATTCCTGGAATTTTTTTGAAGTTGGAAACAATAATAATAGCTTTAGTGTCCAGGATGAGTGGAATATGTTGAAGGTAGAATGGTTTGAATCGGTTAAAAAATTTGGAAATGTTTGAAGTTAGAAAAATGGCCGGAAAATGTCCCGGAAAACCTGGAATTCTGGAAAATCTGGGAATTAATCCAGTTCAAAAAAACAACTTTGTTTTTTGTCCTGATTAAGAAGAATGTTAGGACGGTGGAATGGTTGAAGTGGGTTTGAAAAACGTGGAAGGAGTAGTCGCCAGAAAAAAGGGTCAAAAAAGGGAATTCCTGGAATTTTTTTGAAGTTGGAAACAATAATAGCTTGAATGTCCAGGATGAGTGGAATATGTTGAAGATGGAATGGTTTGAATCGGTTGAAAAATGTGGAAATGTTGGAAGTTAGAAAAATGGCCAATTAATTTTGAATGGGAAAAATGTCCCGGAAAACCTGGAATTCTGGGAATTTTGGGAGTTTTTCAAGAGAAAACCCACGATTCCCGAACAGGCGGAATATTTTGAAGTTGGAACGGATTGAATCAGATAAACAATGTGGGAATTGTGGAACTTTGAAAAATGTCCCATCCATTTCAATGGGAATGTCATGGAAAATTCGGGAAAAGTGGGAATTTTTGGGAAAATGTTAAGACTTGAATGTTCTGAATGAGTTGGTGTTGTAATTGTTCAAATTGGTCGAGAAAAGTTTATGTAGTAACATTTTTAATTGAGAAATGGTATTAATAAATTCCAGGAATTTCGGGAAAACAGGGAATTTTCCCAGTTCAAAAAACTTAGTTTTTTGTCCTGATTAAGAGGAATGTTAGGACGGTGGAACGGTTGAAGTGGGTTGAAAAATGTGAAAAGAGTAGTCGCCAGAAAAAAGGGTCAAAAAAGGGTTTGAAAAAAAGGGAATTCTGGGAATTCCTGGAATTTTTTTGAAGTTGGAAACAATAATAATAGCTTGAATGTCCAGGATGAGTGGAATATGTTGAAGGTGGAATGGTTTGAATTGGTTGAAAAGTGTGGAAATGTTGGAAGTTATAAAAACGGCCAATACATTTTGAATGGGGGAA
>NC_084550.2:60050000-60090000 GCF_033978685.3 Nerophis lumbriciformis | reverse complement strand
GTCGCCTATTAATTAGTCTCATACCAAAACATGTTTGGTAACAGAGAGCAGGGGTTCTTAATAAGGATGATGTTTGATAAGAAATTATCGAGTTTGAGCCCATTATCGAATCCTCTTATCGAACCGATTCCTTATTGATTCTCTTATCGAATCCAGATAGGTTGTTGTATATGGAGAAAAAAACACACAATATTTGGTTTAACAAAAGCTCACTTTTATTTATTTATTTATTTTTATTTTTTATTTATTTATTTTATTTTTATTTTTATTTTTATTTATTTATTTATTTTTTGTCCTGTCCAGCTTCTCAGGCAAATCATATAGTAGATGTAGATGCCCATATCGGCTGTTCAGATTTAATTTACAAAAGAGAAGTGTAGGACACTTCTCTTGTTGCCTTATTTGGATTTGACTTTATTAAATGTATCACTTTTATTTTATAAGAAAAAAATTAAATAAATAAATAAATATTGACTGTTGTTACCCAAAGTATATTAAGTGGGATTTTTCAGAAAAACAAATATATACAGTAACACAAAAACAACCTGTCTCTGTGATCACTATAGGTGTATAAATGATGATATAGTGTTAAATAAAATCAGTCCCTTGGGCACGAAAATGAAAAAATACAGCTCTCCAAAAAGTGCACTTCTGCTGCTATTGGAACATCCTTCTGGGGTCCATCAGTGTGGCCTCCTCCAGGAATTACTCCACGACACCTTTCTCTAACCTTCAGGTTATGTACGGCCTGTAATGTTTCATCATGCTTGTTGTACTCCCCCCCCCCCCTTACATGAGAGCGAAGCCTGGCAATAATTGCAGATAGCCGTTTCCTCGTCGTATTTTTTTGTAAAATGAAGCCATCCGTTGAGGCGTTTTTTCCGGTCCATTGTTGTTGCTGCTTCAGTATCTGCCGCCTAATGACTGAGCTACGTCATTTCCTGGGACGTGCCACAGGGCATTTCCTGTGGGACGGGATTCGAATAAAGGACCAACTCTTTTTCTTTACTATAGTGGCCTCGATAACGGGAACCGGTTCTCAAAAAGGGATTCGAGTCCATGGAATCGGTTCTTTTCTTATCGAACGGTTCTTTTCTTATCGAACAACCGGGAGAACCGGTTTCGAACATCATCCCTAGTTCTTAATGAACAGTACGGGTGATGAGGCAGAGAAGAAGAGCATTCAAAGTTCCTTTCAGTGGAACTAAGTGGCCAAGCCCAACTCCTGAAAAACCAACGACACACCATAATTCCTCCTCCACCAAATTTCACACTCGGCACAATGCAGTCCGAAATGTAGCGTTCTCCTGGAAACCTCCAAACCCAGACTGGTCCATCAGATTGCCAGATGGAAAAGCTAGACTCATCAGTCCAGGGAAGGCAACTCCACTGCTCTAGAGTCCAGTGGCGACGTGCTTTGCACCACTGCATCCCAGGCTTTGCATTGGACTTGGTGATGTATGGCTTAGATGCTGCTGCTCGGCCATGGAAACCCGTTCCATGAAGCTCTCTGCGTACTGTACGTGGGCTAATTGGAAGGTCACATGAAGTTTGGAGCTCTGTAGCAACCGACTGTGCAGAAAGTCTTTGCACTATGCGCTTCAGCATCCGCCGACCCCTCTCTGTCAGTTTACGTGGCCTAACACTTGGTGGCTGAGTTGCTGTTGTTCCCAAAATCTTCCATTTTCTTATTAAAATTTAATTTGGAATATTTAGGAGCGAGAAAATTTCATGACAAGTATCGATCCGATAACAAGTATCGGATCGATACCTAATTTGTGGTATCATCCAAAACTAATGTAAAGTATCCAAACAACAGAAGAATAAGTGATTATTACATTTTAACAGAAGTGTAGATAGAACATGTTGAAAGAGAAAGTAAGCAGATATTAACAGTAAATGAACAAGTAGATTAATAATTAATTTTAATGCATTTTATGACTTTTCTTAATTTGATTACATGCTTTTTATTGTCAGAATTTTATTGCATGATTTTTGTGAAGTGAAGTGAATTATATTTATATAGCGCTTTTCTCTAGTGACTCAAAGCGCTTTACATAGTGAAACCCAATATCTAAGTTGCATTTAAACCAGTGTGTGTGGCACTGGGAGCAGGTGGGTAAAGTGTCTTGCCCAAGGACACAACAGCAGTGACTAGGATGGCGGAAGCGGGAATCGAACCTGGAACCCTCAAGTTGCTGGCACAGCCTCTCTACCAACCGAGCTATGCCGCCCCATGTATCTCTTTGATTTAGTTAGCCAGGGACTGCCGATGGAAATGAGCTTTTTAGCTATAATCTGGTACAGAACATATCTGTCTTTGGTCTTAATGTTTCTGTGCATTGTGCCTTCAAATAAAGACTTAAAATTTTTTTTTTAAAATTAAAAAAATTCTACCACTTGTCCTTAATAATTTTGACAAAATAATAGGTGTATAAATGACACAATATGTTACTGCATATGTCAGCAGCTAAATTAGGAGCCTTTGTTTGCTTACTTACTAATAAAAGACAAGTTGTCTTGTATGTTCACTATTTTATTTAAGGACAAACTTGCAATAAGAAACATATGTTTAATGTACCTTAAGATATTATGTTAAAATAAAGCCAATAATGAAATTTTTTTGGGTCCCCTTTATTTAGAAAAGTATCAAAGTATCGAACATTTTTGGTACCGGTACCAAAATATTGGTATCGGGACAACACTAGTCCCAAGTTTAGTTTCTGTCCCTTGCCAAAATGTGACATACCGTATTTTTTGGAGTATAAGTCGCACCGGAGTATAAGGCTTGTAAAACTCCACTGTGTAGGATGGGAAGCGACATGAAGGTGTCGGTTTCTTTGATGTATTGTAATCCACAGGAAGATTTTGTCTTGACCCGAGATCTACACATTTTGGTAAATAAATAACCAGAAAATTTACATTTTGTTGTTTTCTTACTGTACCGAAAATGAACCGAACCGTGACCTCTAAACCGAGGTACGTGCCGAACCGACATTTTTGTGTACCGTTACACCCTAAGTATTTTAACATAAAAGTGTTTGATTGTAAGGCATTAAAAGCCACAAAATGCAACAGGCTCCATCAGACCCACAAACGCTGGCTGAGTAACAACAATATAAACATTACACAAGGGTTAAAAAGGTAGAATTTACGGAAAAACGCATTTTATGATGTAGGCCGAAATTGAGCTTCCCCTCCTTGAGAGACCAAACTGCAAAAACTGAAATCTAAGTAAGATGAAATATCTCAAATAAGGGTGATATTTGCTTATTTTCTGTCTGATAAGATCAATCTTCTCACTAAGCAGATTTTATGTTAGAGTGTTTTACTTGTTTTAAGGGTTTTGGTCCTAAAAGATCTCAGTAAGATATTACAGCTTGTTGCTGAGATTTGATGAGCTATATTGAGTAAAACATGCTTGAAACTAGAATATCAAGTGTTGCAAAGCTGTGTCATCAACACTCACAAGTATAAAACTACTTCTTTATAGTAATCATTTCTTACTTAAAGCATGGGAAAAAAATCATGATGTATGCATATCATTATGTCAAGATAATGGCACTAGAATTTACTTAATTTAAGAATATTTTTCAACATATTGAGCAAAAATGTCTTTTTTTTTCCTACCAAGAAAAGTGCACTTGTTATTAGTGAGAATATACCGTATTTTCCGCACTATAAGGCGCACCTAAAAACCACACGTTTTCTCAAAAGCTGACAGTGCACCTTATAACCCGGTGCGCTTTATATATGGATTAATATTAAGATTCATTTTCATAAAGTTTCGGTCTCGCAACTACGGTAAACAGCCGCCATCTTTTTCCCCCGTAGAAGAGGAAGTGCTTCTTCTTCTACGCAAGCAACCGCCAAGGTAAGCACCCGCCCCCATAGAACAGGAAGCGCTTCTTCTTCTACTGTAAGCAACCACCCGCCCGCGTAGAAGAAGAAGAAGCACGCGGATATTACCGTACGTTTCATTTCCTTTGTGTGTTTACATCTGTAAAGACCACAAAATGGCTCCTACTAAGCGACAGGGATCCGGTTCATGAAAAGACGCAATCTCTCCATCCGCACACGGACTACTATTTCACAGCAACTGCCTAAAGACTTTCAAGAAAAGCTGGCTACTTTCCGTGCATATTGTAAAAACAAGATAGCTGAAAAAAAGATCCGGCCAGAGAACATTATCAACATGGACGAGGTTCCACTGACTTTTGATATTCCTGTGAACCGCACTGTGGATACAACGGGAGCACGTACGGTGAATATTCGCACCACAGGGAATGAGAAGTCGTCCTTCACTGTGGTTCTAGCTTGCCATGCTAATGGCCAGAAACTTCCACCCATGGTGATATTCAAAAGGAAGACCTTGCCAAAAGAGACCTTTCCAGCCGGCGTCATCATAAAAGCTAACTCGAAGGGATGGATGGATGAAGAAAAGGTGAGCGAGTGGTTAAGGGAAGTTTACGCGAAGAGGCCGGGTGGCTTTTTTCACGCAGCTCCGTCCATGTTGATATACGACTCCATGCGCGCCCACATCACGCTGGTTTTTAATATATTATTAAAGTTTGACTGACCTATCTGACTGTTTTTTTGACATTCCCTTTAGCGCAGTTAGATGCGGCTTATAACACGGGGCGGCTTATAGGTGGACAAAGTTTTGAAATATGCCGTTCATTGAAGGCGCGGCTTATAACCCAGGGCGCCTTATGGTGCGGAAAATACGGTACTTATTTTAAGGTATTTTTGGGTTCATTGAGGTTAGCTAATTTTACTTGTTTTGGAAAGTCTTGACAAGCCGAATTTTCTCGTTCTATTGGCAGATAATTTTGCTTAGTTCAAATAAAATACCGTATTTTTCGGAGTATAAGTCGCACCGGCCAAAAATGCATACTAAAGAAGGAAAAAAACATATATAAGTCGCACTGGAGCGCGGCCAAACTTTGAAAAAAACTGCGACTTATAGTCCAAAAAATACGGTATATCGAATAAACATGAATGGTTCTTCCCTTCTTTTCTGGTGTTTTTCCAAAATGTCCCCACTCTTTTCTCCTCAAAGCAGTCCATTGAGCAAAAAACAAAAAAAAACAAAAAAAAACCCCATTAGGTCTTTTTCTAGTCAGCACCATGCTGTCATAGAATGTTCCGCCGTACATAAAAGGCTTTTCTTTCCAGGCCTAGTTGTCAGTGATTAGACTGAGAATCTCACCAGCGACCTCGGACATATTACAACCTCTGGGCTACCTCAGACTCATTATTTGTCCTAATCGGACCAAAAAAAGAAAAGAAAAAAAAGTCCTCCAGTGAAACCATCCGGCTCCTCCTTATGGAGCCTGTTTGGACGTCTGAAAGTTAAACATCAGTGACGAGCGGGAGTAAAAAAGATGAAATCCTCCTTATGCAAGTAATAACAGCATTGAATTAGTGATAGGATGGGAGAGAAAGCGGGACGTCTTTTTTCCCTTCATCCCTTTTTTAAAAGTCAAATCAGCCTCACGGCTCAATTTCCTTCCCCTGGATGAATACAAGCGAGAGCAAAGGCCCAGTAAATTCTCATAAACCAGATTTCATTTTGCTCTTATCCTCGCCCACTAATTAACGTTTTCTTTTCTTCTCATGGCCGCCCGACACAATTGAACAGCATGGGGGGAGGGGGGAAGAGTTTTCGCACCAGCGCGCTCCAAGATCATATCTGGACGCGCCATAAAGAAAAAGGCACCAGGCCGCAGCGCAGACACAATGATTAGTCCGTGGTAATAACAGGAGAAGTCATAGGGAGGTGGAATGGCTTTTGGATTTGCACCTCATCATCAGTCCGGATAGGCTCGGTGCATCAGCAGAAATGACGGAACAGTTCAGACTTAAGTAGGGGTGTAACGGTACACAAAAATGTCGGTTCGGTACGTACCTCGGTTTAGAGGTTACGGTTCGGTTCATTTTCGGTACAGTAAGAAAACAACAAAATTAAAATTTTCTGGTTATTTATTTACCAAAATTTGGAGATCTCGGGTCAAGACAAAATCTTCCTGTGGATTGCAATACATCAAAGAAACTGACACCTTCATGTCGCTTCCCATCCTACACAGTGGAGTTTTACAAGCCTTATACTCCGGTGCGACTTATACTCCGAAAAATACGGTATATCACATTTTGGCAAGGGACAGAAACTAAACTTGGGACTAGTGTTGTCCCGATACCAATATTTTGGTACCGGTACCAAAAATGTTCGATACTTTTCTAAATAAAGGGGACCAAAAAAAATTTCCTTATTGGCTTTATTTTAACATAATATCTTAAGGCACATTAAACATATGTTCCTTATTGCAAGTTTGTCCTTAAATAAAATAGTGAACATACAAGACAACTTGTCTTTTATTAGTAAGTAAGCAAACAAAGGCTCCTAATTTAGCTGCTGACATATGCAGTAACATATTGTGTCATTTATACACCTATTATTTCGTCAAAATTATTAAGGACGGTTCATTTTCGGTACAGTAAGAAAACAACAAAATATAAATTTTTGGGTTATTTATTTACCAAATTTGCAAAATCTTCCACCAAAAATATTTTTCTTAGTGGAATATTTGATGTGAAGTAATGGGAACCTTGGATAGGTCATTAATTCATAATAACATTGATTTTGATTCAATATTATGTTTTGAGCAATGACAGTTTGAAAGAAGAAAAAAAAACAGCTTTGTTTAATAGTCAACATTGCAACTTTTTCTAAATCCATCCATCCATCCATTTTCTTCTACTTATCCGAGGTTGGGTCGCGGGGGCAGCAGCCTAAGCAGGGAAGCCCAGACTTCCCTCTCCCCAGCCACTTCGTCCAGCTCCTCCCGGGGGATCCCGAGGCGTTCCCAGGCCAGCCGGGAGACATAGTCTTCCCAACGTGTCCTGGGTCTTCCCCGTGGCCTCCTACCGGTCGGACGTGCCCTAGACACCTCCCTAAGGAGGCGCTCGGGGGGCATCCTGACCAGATGCCCGAACCACCTCATCTGGTTCCTCTCGATGTGGAGGAGCAGCAGCTTTACTTTGAGCTCCCCCCGGATGACAGAGCTTCTCACCCTATCTCTAAGGGAGAGCCCCGCCACCCGGCAGAGGAAACTCATTTCGGCCGCTTGTACCCGTGATCTTGTCCTTTCGGTCATAACCCAAAGCTCGTGACCATAGGTGAGGATGGGAACGTAGATCGACCGGTAAATTGAGAGCTTTGCCTTCCGGCTCAGCTCCTTCTTCACCACAACGGATCGATACAGCGTCCGCATTACTGAAGACGCCGCACCGATCCGCCTGTCGATCTCACCATCCACTCTTCCCTCACTCGTGAACAAGACTCCGAGGTACTTGAACTCCTCCACTTGGGGCAAGATCTCCTCCCCAACCCGGAGATGGCACTCCACCCTTTTCCGGGCGAGAACCATGGACTCGGACTTGGAGGTGCTGATTCTCATCCCAGTCGCTTCACACTCAGCTGCGAACCGATCCAGTGAGAGCTGAAGATCCTGGCCAGATGAAGCCATCAGGACCACATCATCTGCAAAAAGCAGAGACCTAATCCTGCAGCCACCAAACCAGATCCCCTCAACGCCTTGACTGCGCCTAGAAATTCTGTTCATAAAAGTTATGAACAGAATCGGTGACAAAGGGCAGCCTTGGCGGAGTCCAACCCTCACCGGAAACGTGTCCGACTTACTGCCGGCAATGCGGACCAAGCTCTGACACTGATCATACAGGGAGCGGACCACCACAATCAGACAGTCCGAAACCCCATACTCTCTGAGCACTCCCCACAGGACTTCCCGAGGGACACGGTCGAATGCCTTCTCCAAGTCCACAAAGCACATGTAGACTGGTTGGGCAAACTCCCATGCACCCTCAAGGACTCTGCCGAGAGTATAGAGCCGGTCCACAGTTCCACGACCAGGACGAAAACCACACTGTTCCTCCTGAATCCGAGGTTCGACTATCCGGCGTAGCCTCCTCTCCAGTACACCTGAATAGACCTTACCGGGAAGGCTGAGGAGTGTGATCCCACGATAGTTAGAACACACCCTCCGGTTCCCCTTTTTAAAGAGAGGAACCACCACGCCGGTCTGCCAATCCAGAGGTACCGCCCCCGATGTCCACGCGATGCTGCAGATTCTTGTCAACCAAGACAGCCGCACAGCATCAATTACATTTCACTTTTAAGCTTTTTTATTTCACTTTTGTTATGTTTTTGTTTATTTTAATAGTATTTTTAGAATGTGCTGTGGGCCTTTAAAACATTAGCTGTGGGCCGCAAATGGCACACTTTTGACACCCCTGCTATAGATAATAAAAAAATTAAATGTGATAAATCTATGGATAAATAGCAGAGCCTGGTGACGCATGCACGTTTATCATAACTCTCTCTCTCTCTCTGTCTCTGCCCCTCCCTCACCAATGCTGCTGCGTGCACAATTTGTTTTGTTTTTAACCCCTTCTTAACCCTGAACGTACATTGAAAATACACGCAACCCTAACTCAAAATGCCGGACATTTGAGGCATTTAAGAAACTCCGCCCTGACAGCTCCGCAAAAGAGGACATGTCCGGTGAAAAGAGGACGTATGGTCAGTCTATCCTAGCCTAATAGCTGCTAGCATGCCGTGTGTTGTGCCTCGGTGTGCATTGTTTACACAACGTGCGTTACGCTACCTAATATGTCCGTGTGGAAACTCGTTCGGTACACCTCCGAACCGAACCGGAACCCCCGTACCGAAACGGTTCGATACAAATACCGTATTTTTCGGACTGTAAGTCGCAGTTTTTTTCATAGTTTGGCCAGGGGTGCGACTTATACTCAGGAGCGACTTATGTGTGAAATTATTAACACATTAGTGTAAAATATCAAATATTATTATTTATCTCATTCACGTAAGAGACTAGACATATAAGATTTCATGGGATTTAGCGATTAGGAGTGACAGATTGTTTGGTAAACGTATAGCATGTTCTATATGTTATAGTTATTTGAATGACTCTTACCATAATATGTTACGTTAACATACCAGTTGGTTATTTATGCCAAAGGACGTAATAGTTGTGATAGTGACAACTGCATATGGAAGAGTAAACATAGTGCAGTGTTGTGTTGTACAAAGCTGACACTGGAGAGCGTAAAGATGTAAAAACCCACACTCTCACAATGGCCTCATTGTTTGTGTTCATTATTTGTCATTTGCAGCTTGCAGTCTATTAGCTCAAACCAGCAAATAATCCTGCTTTTGTTCTGAGGGATTATGACCATCTTTGGTTTTTATTTTGGATATTATTATTATTATTACCATTACATGTGACGCAAAATAAGATAGGTTGAGCTTATTTGAGAGCTTTGCGTGCTAAAACAAGTTAAGTTTGTATTTGTTGTGTTAGTCTGGAAGGGGAATTAAACATGATTGATAGAAGACTAAATAATGCTGGTTGTGTGTTGAGATGATCTCATCCTCTCATAGCTCATTTCTTTTTATTGTGGTGCCTAACGGGGTGTATGAGCCTGAGGTGTGTCAGAAAAGTCAACAAGACTGTTGATGTTGATTGCATTTTTTTGATGTGAGTGCAATCGTCACGGATGTTTACTTCTTTGTTTCATCCGACATCACATGGACAAAGATGAGACCTTCTGGAGGAAAATTCTGTGGTCAGATGAAACAAAAATTTAACAGTTTGACCACAATACCCAGCAATATGTTTGGAGGAGAAAAGGTGAGGCCTTTAATCCCAGGAACACCACACCTACCGTCAAGCATGGTGGTGGTAGTATTATGCTCTGGGCCTGTTTTGCTGCCAATGGAACTGGTGCTTTAAATGGGACAATGAAGAAGGAGGATTACCTCCAAATTCTTCAGGACAAGCTAAAATCATCACCCCGGAGGTTGGGTCTTGGGCGCAGTTGGGTGTTCCAACAGGACAATGACCCCCAAACACACGTCAAAAGTGGCTAAATCAGGCTAGAATTAAGGCTTTAGAATGGCCTTCCCAAAATCCTGATTTAAATGTGTGGACAATGCCGAAGAAACAAGTCCATGTCAGAAAACCAACAAATTTAGCTGAGCTGCACCAATTTTGTCAAGAGGAGTGGTCAAAAATTCAAGCAGAAGCTTGTGGATAGCGTAAAGTTCTTACTTATATCTGTCAGTAAACTCACCATCAAAGCGTTAAAACATACCGGTATAGTGAGTTGACATTATTCACCCAAGGAACTTTCGTTATTAGAAAGTTCCGGTCGGGACGGTGTTTCACGGGACACATTTTGCAGTGCGCCTTATAATCCGGTGCGCCCTTTGGTCCGTAAAATACGGTAGTTTACTACTGTAGACCGTACACATGTGCCTCATGACTCCGATGAACAGTGCAGGAAAAAAACACATGTTGGTTTATAGTATACAATATATATTAGGGCTGCAACTAACAACTAATTTGATAATCGATTAATCTGTCGATTATTACTTCGATTAATCGATTAATAATCGGATAAAAGAGACAAACGAAATTTCTATCCTTTCCAGTATTTTTATTGAAGAAAAAACAGCATACTGGCACCATACTTATTTTGATTATTGTTTCTCAGCTGTTTGTAAATGTTGCGGATTATAAATAAAGGTTTATTAAAAAAAAGAAAAGAAAAAAAGTAGCCTCTGTGCATGCGCATAGCATAGATCCAATAACTCGATGACTAAATTTATCGCCAACTATTTTTATAATCGATTTTAATCGATTTAATCGATGGGTTGTTGCAGCCCTAATATATATATTTTTGAAGTTCCACAAGTCATTTGATTGCTAATTATGTACCGTATTTTTCGGACCAGTTCTTCCTCCCAGGGAATCTGAGTTACTGGTCAATCCCAAATTCTTTCGATGACATATATGCTGAGTAAGAAGGACCATCAAGACAGAATTGGAATATTTTCAGGTTTATACCAAAGCTTTGGGAGATCAACTTACCGTATTTTTCGGACTATAAGTCGCAGTTTTTTTCATAGTTTGCCGGGGGTGCGACTTATACTCAGGAGCGACTTACGTGTGAAATTATTAACACATTACCGTAAAATATCAAATAACATTATTTATCTCATTCACGTAAGAGACTAGACGTATAAGATTTCATGGGATTTAGCGATTAGGAGTGACAGATTGTTTGGTAAACGTATAGCATGTTCTATATGTTAAAGTTATTTGAATGACTCTTACCATAATATGTTACGTTAACATACCAGTTGGTTATTTATGCCTCATATAACGTACACTTATTCAGCCTGTTGTTCACTATTCTTTATTTATTTTAAATTGCCTTTCAAATGTCTATTCTTGGTGTTGGGCTTTTATCAAATATACACATATGCGGTCCTCTCCAAGGTTTCTCATAGTCATTCACATCGACGTCCCACTGGGGTGAGTTTTTCCTTGCCCTTATGTGGGCTCTGTACCGAGGATGTCGTTGTGGCTTGTGCAGCCCTTTGAGACACTTGTGATTTAGGGCTGTATAAATAAACATTGATTGAAATAAATGCGACTTATACTCCAGTGCGACTTATATATGTTGTTTTCCTTCATTATTATGCATTTTCGGCCGGTGCGACTTATACTCCGGAGCGACTTATACTCCGAATAATACGGTACACAATATTTAGATTTGATGCCAACAAGAGATTATTTACACCACACTTACGCTCCTGGACCTTTTATGATGACATTCCCAAAGACAAGTTGACGGAGGAACAAACAGTTATTTGCTACAGAGAGCCTCCTCGCCATCAGACTTGTACACGGGGAAAGCGAAACTACTTTGGCTCCATTCCACGTTTGAGTGTTAATTAGTCAACATCTATACCAACAGTCTTGTTTGGCCTCTGCCGGGTGATATTGCCATATTTATGGAGTGGAGTGTTATTGATGTGTGCCGGGCCCCACTGCCGCATCACTTTTACACCACTTGGCGCTTTCAGCATGCGTCAAGATAATTATGATGCCCACGAGCAACGTGTGGTACCAACGCCTTTCTGTGTTAACCTCTTACTCATTTTAGACAAATTACATCATTGAATTTCACATCTATCTAGTTTCACCTATTTGGGTTAAACATTTTTTTTTGCAAACCAGTAATTATAGTCTGCAAATGATGTGTTGTTGTTGAGTGTCGGTGCTGTCTAGAGCTCGGCAGAGTAACCGTGTAATACTCTTCCATATCAGTAGGTGGCAGCCGGTAGCTAATTGCTTTGTAGATGTCTGAAACAGCGGGAGGCAGGGTGCAGGTAAAAAGGTGTCTAATGCTTAAACCAAAAATAAACAAAAGGTGAGTGCCCCTAAGAAAAGACATTGAAGCTTAGGGAAGGCCATGCAGAACTAAACTAAAACTGAACTGGCTACAAAGGGAGAAAAAAAACGGAATGCTGGACGACAGCAAAGACTTACTGCGGAGCAAAAACGGCGTCCACAATGTACATCCAGACATGACAATCAACAATGTCCCCTCAAAGAAGGATAAAAACAACCGAAATATTCTTGATTGCTAAAACAAGGTAGAAATATCGCTCAAAGGAAGACATGAAACTGCTACAGGAAAATACCAAAAAAAAGAGAAAAAGCCACCAAAATAGGAGCGCAAGACAAGAACTAAAATACTACACACAGGAAAACAGCAACAAATTCAAAATAAGTCATTGATTGATGTGACAGTACACCTACTTTGAGACAAGAGCTATATTGATGCATGCTTAGTTATGGTTTAAAGTCATATCCAACAATTGCGACGACGACTTTTTATTGTCAATATCGGCTACTGAGTTTAATTTTTTAATGTTTTCTGCTGGTGGTGTGCCTATGCATTTTTTCAATGAAAAAAATGTGCTTTGGCTCAAAAAAGGTTGAAAAACACTGGTCCAGATGACCAACATTTCACAAACAACTAACCCTAATGTATTTTTAGCTCCAGGAAATGATCACATCATAAATCAGTCGCCATTTCCCGGGGCAAATTAGCCTTTTTCCATAATATCAATCAGTTTTTGAGTAATCGGTCGATAACTAACTGGACTTGGAACGCCCTTGTTCCATCGCCATCCGCGATATTCTACGCCCTCTTGGTGTGACTTGGTAGACGGTGTGGATAAAGCAATGTACAAATATTATTTTCATCACCTAAATGCATGTTTTTGTCGCCCTGGTTCACGATTACTTCATAACTGATATGGTTAACCGGTGCAATGGACGTCGAGTGGATCTTGCATAATATTGTGAGAGTCCAGTCCATAGTGGATCTAACATAATAGTGTGAGAGTCCAGTCCATAGTGGATCTAACATAGTGTGAGAGTCCAGTCCATAGTGGATCTAACATAATAGTGAGAGTCCAGTCCACAGTGGATCTAACATAATAGTGAGAGTCCAGTCCATAGTGGATCTAACATAATAGTGTGAGAGTCCAGTCCATAGTGGATCTAACATAATAGTGAGAGTGCAGTCCATAGTGGATCTAACATAATAGTGTGAGAGTCCAGTCCATAGTGGATCTAACATAATATTGTGAGAGTCCAGTCCATAGTGGATCTAACATAATAGTGAGAGTCCAGTCCATAGTGGATCTAACATAATAGTGTGAGAGTCCAGTCCATAGTGGATCTAACATAATAGTGAGAGTGCAGTCCATAGTGGATCTAACATAATAGTGTGAGAGTCCAGTCCATAGTGGATCTAACATAATATTGTGAGAGTCCAGTCCCTAGTGGAT
This sequence comes from Nerophis lumbriciformis, assembly GCF_033978685.3. NCBI lineage: Eukaryota > Metazoa > Chordata > Actinopteri > Syngnathiformes > Syngnathidae > Nerophis > Nerophis lumbriciformis. Next base: position 60,076,244 of record NC_084550.2, on the reverse strand, counting down.
CTAACATAATATTGTGAGAGTCCAGTCCATAGTGGATCTAACATAATAGTGTGAGAGTCCAGTCCATAGTGGATTTAACATAATAGTGAGGGTCCAGTCCATTCCAGTCCATATTGGATCTAACATAATAGTGTGAGAGTCCAGTCCATAGTGGATCTAACATAATAGTGAGAGTCCAGTCCATAGTGGATCTAACATAATACTGAGAGTCCAGTCCGTAGTGGATCTAACATAATAGTGTGAGAGTCCAGTCCATAGTGGATCTAACATAATAGTGTGAGAGTCCAGTCCATAGTGGATCTAACATAATAGTGTGAGAGTCCAGTCCATAGTGGATCTAACATAATAGTGAGAGTCCAGTCCATAGTGGATTTAACATAATAGTGAGAGTCCAGTCCATAGTGGATCTAACATAATAGTGTGAGAGTCCAGTCCATAGTGGATCTAACATAGTGTGAGAGTCCAGTCCATAGTGGATCTAACATAATAGTGAGAGTCCAGTCCATAGTGGATCTAACATAATAGTGAGAGTCCAGTCCATAGTGGATCTAACATAATAGTGTGAGAGTCCAGTCCATAGTGGATCTAACATAATAGTGAGAGTGCAGTCCATAGTGGATCTAACATAATAGTGTGAGAGTCCAGTCCATAGTGGATCTAACATAATATTGTGAGAGTCCAGTCCATAGTGGATCTAACATAATAGTGTGAGAGTCCAGTCTATAGTGGATCTAACATAATAGTGTGAGAGTCCAGTCCATAGTGGATCTAACATAATAGTGAGAGTCCAGTCCATAGTGGATCTAACATAATAGTGTGAGAGTCCAGTCCATAGTGGATCTAACATAATAGTGAGAGTCCAGTCCATAGTGGATCTAACATAATAGTGTGAGAGTCCAGTCCATAGTGGATCTAACATAATATTGTGAGAGTCCAGTCCCTAGTGGATCTAACATAATATTGTGAGAGTCCAGTCCCTAGTGGATCTAACATAATATTGTGAGAGTGCAGTCCATAGTGGATCTAACATAATAGTGAGGGTCCAGTCCATAGTGGATCTAACATAACAGTGTGAGAGTCCAGTCCATAGTGGATCTAACATAATAGTGAGAGTCCAGTCCATAGTGGATCTAACATAATAGTGAGAGTCCAGTCCATAGTGGATCTAACATAATAGTGTGAGTCCAGTCCATAGTGGATCTAACATAATATTGTGAGAGTCCAGTCCATAGTGGATCTAACATAATAGTGTGAGAGTCCAGTCTATAGTGGATCTAACATAATAGTGTGAGAGTCCAGTCCATAGTGGATCTAACATAATAGTGAGAGTCCAGTCCATAGTGGATCTAACATAATAGTGAGAGTCCAGTCCATAGTGGATCTAACATAATAGTGAGAGTCCAGTCCATAGTGGATCTAACATAATAGTGTGAGTCCAGTCCATAGTGGATCTAACATAATAGTGTGAGAGTCCAGTCCATGGTGGATCTAACATAATAGTGTGAGAGTCCAGTCCATAGTGGATCTAACATAATAGTGAGAGTCCAGTCCATAGTGGATCTAACATAATACTGAGAGTCCAGTCCGTAGTGGATCTAACATAATAGTGTGAGAGTCCAGTCCATAGTGGATCTAACATAATAGTGTGAGAGTCCAGTCCATAGTGGATCTAACATAATAGTGTGAGAGTCCAGTCCATAGTGGATTTAACATAATAGTGAGGGTCCAGTCCATTCCAGTCCATATTGGATCTAACATAATAGTGTGAGAGTCCAGTCCATAGTGGATCTAACATAATAGTGAGAGTCCAGTCCATAGTGGATCTAACATAATACTGAGAGTCCAGTCCATAGTGGATCTAACATAATAGTGTGAGAGTCCAGTCCATAGTGGATCTAACATAATAGTGTGAGAGTCCAGTCCATAGTGGATCTAACATAATAGTGTGAGAGTCCAGTCCATAGTGGATCTAACATAATAGTGTGAGAGTCCAGTCCATAGTGGATTTAACATAATAGTGAGGGTCCAGTCCATATTGGATCTAACATAATAGTGTGAGAGTCCAGTCCATAGTGGATCTAACATAATAGTGAGAGTCCAGTCCATAGTGGATCTAACATAATACTGAGAGTCCAGTCCGTAGTGGATCTAACATAATACTGTGAGAGTCCAGTCCATAGTGGATCTAACATAATAGTGTGAGAGTCCAGTCCATAGTGGATCTAACATAATAGTGTGAGAGTCCAGTCCATAGTGGATCTAACATAATAGTGTGAGAGTCCAGTCCATAGTGGATTTAACATAATAGTGAGGGTCCAGTCCATTCCAGTCCATATTGGATCTAACATAATAGTGTGAGAGTCCAGTCCATAGTGGATCTAACATAATAGTGTGAAAGTCCAGTCCATAGTGGATATAACATAATAGTGAGAGTCCAGTCCATAGTGGATCTAACATAATAGTGTGAGAGTCCAGTCCATAGTGGATTTAACATAATAGTGAGGGTCCAGTCCATTCCAGTCCATATTGGATCTAACATAATAGTGTGAGAGTCCAGTCCATAGTGGATTTAACATAATAGTGAGGGTCCAGTCCATATTGGATCCAACATAATAGTGTGAGAGTCCAGTCCATAGTGGATCTAACATAATAGTGAGAGTGCAGTCCATAGTGGATCTAACATAATAGTGTGAGAGTCCAGTCCATAGTGGATTTAACATAATAGTGAGGGTCCAGTCCATTCCAGTCCATATTGGATCCAACATAATAGTGAGAGTCCAGTCCATAGTGGATCTAACATAATACTGAGAGTCCAGTCCGTAGTGGATCTAACATAATAGTGTGAGAGTCCAGTCCATAGTGGATCTAACATAATAGTGTGAGAGTCCAGTCCATAGTGGATCTAACATAATAGTGTGAGAGTCCAGTCCATAGTGGATCTAACATAATAGTGAGAGTCCAGTCCATAGTGGATTTAACATAATAGTGAGAGTCCAGTCCATAGTGGATCTAACATAATAGTGTGAGAGTCCAGTCCATAGTGGATCTAACATAGTGTGAGAGTCCAGTCCATAGTGGATCTAACATAATAGTGAGAGTCCAGTCCATAGTGGATCTAACATAATAGTGAGAGTCCAGTCCATAGTGGATCTAACATAATAGTGTGAGAGTCCAGTCCATAGTGGATCTAACATAATAGTGAGAGTGCAGTCCATAGTGGATCTAACATAATAGTGTGAGAGTCCAGTCCATAGTGGATCTAACATAATATTGTGAGAGTCCAGTCCATAGTGGATCTAACATAATAGTGTGAGAGTCCAGTCTATAGTGGATCTAACATAATAGTGTGAGAGTCCAGTCCATAGTGGATCTAACATAATAGTGAGAGTCCAGTCCATAGTGGATCTAACATAATAGTGTGAGAGTCCAGTCCATAGTGGATCTAACATAATAGTGAGAGTGCAGTCCATAGTGGATCTAACATAATAGTGTGAGAGTCCAGTCCATAGTGGATCTAACATAATATTGTGAGAGTCCAGTCCCTAGTGGATCTAACATAATATTGTGAGAGTCCAGTCCCTAGTGGATCTAACATAATATTGTGAGAGTGCAGTCCATAGTGGATCTAACATAATAGTGAGGGTCCAGTCCATAGTGGATCTAACATAACAGTGTGAGAGTCCAGTCCATAGTGGATCTAACATAATAGTGAGAGTCCAGTCCATAGTGGATCTAACATAATAGTGAGAGTCCAGTCCATAGTGGATCTAACATAATAGTGTGAGTCCAGTCCATAGTGGATCTAACATAATAGTGTGAGTCCAGTCCATAGTGAATCTAACATAATAGTGTGAGTCCAGTCCATAGTGGATCTAACATAATAGTTTGAGAGTCCAGTCCATGGTGGATCTAACATAATAGTGTGAGAGTCCAGTCCATAGTGGATCTAACATAATAGTGAGAGTCCAGTCCATAGTGGATCTAACATAATACTGAGAGTCCAGTCCGTAGTGGATCTAACATAATAGTGTGAGAGTCCAGTCCATAGTGGATCTAACATAATAGTGTGAGAGTCCAGTCCATAGTGGATCTAACATAATAGTGTGAGAGTCCAGTCCATAGTGGATTTAACATAATAGTGAGGGTCCAGTCCATTCCAGTCCATATTGGATCTAACATAATAGTGTGAGAGTCCAGTCCATAGTGGATCTAACATAATAGTGAGAGTCCAGTCCATAGTGGATCTAACATAATACTGAGAGTCCAGTCCATAGTGGATCTAACATAATAGTGTGAGAGTCCAGTCCATAGTGGATCTAACATAATAGTGTGAGAGTCCAGTCCATAGTGGATCTAACATAATAGTGTGAGAGTCCAGTCCATAGTGGATCTAACATAATAGTGTGAGAGTCCAGTCCATAGTGGATTTAACATAATAGTGAGGGTCCAGTCCATATTGGATCTAACATAATAGTGTGAGAGTCCAGTCCATAGTGGATTTAACATAATAGTGAGGGTCCAGTCCATTCCAGTCCATATTGGATCTAACATAATAGTGTGAGAGTCCAGTCCATAGTGGATTTAACATAATAGTGAGGGTCCAGTCCATATTGGATCTAACATAATAGTGTGAGAGTCCAGTCCATAGTGGATCTAACATAATAGTGAGAGTCCAGTCCATAGTGGATCTAACATAATACTGAGAGTCCAGTCCGTAGTGGATCTAACATAATATTGTGAGAGTCCAGTCCATAGTGGATCTAACATAATAGTGTGAGAGTCCAGTCCATAGTGGATCTAACATAATAGTGTGAGAGTCCAGTCCATAGTGGATCTAACATAATAGTGTGAGAGTCCAGTCCATAGTGGATTTAACATAATAGTGAGGGTCCAGTCCATTCCAGTCCATATTGGATCTAACATAATAGTGTGAGAGTCCCGTCCATAGTGGATCTAACATAATAGTGTGAGAGTCCAGTCCCTAGTGGATCTAACATAATATTGTGAGAGTGCAGTCCATAGTGGATCTAACATAATAGTGAGGGTCCAGTCCATAGTGGATCTAACATAACAGTGTGAGAGTCCAGTCCATAGTGGATCTAACATAATAGTGAGAGTCCAGTCCATAGTGGATCTAACATAATAGTGAGAGTCCAGTCCATAGTGAATCTAACATAATAGTGTGAGTCCAGTCCATAGTGGATCTAACATAATAGTGTGAGTCCAGTCCATAGTGGATCTAACATAATAGTGTGAGTCCAGTCCATAGTGGATCTAACATAATAGTGTGAGTCCAGTCCATAGTGGATCTAACATAATATTGTGAGAGTCCAGTCCCTAGTGGATCTAACATAATATTGTGAGAGTCCAGTCCATAGTGGATCTAACATAATATTGTGAGAGTGCAGTCCATAGTGGATCTAACATAATAGTGAGGGTCCAGTCCATAGTGGATCTAACATAACAGTGTGAGAGTCCAGTCCATAGTGGATCTAACATAATAGTGAGAGTCCAGTCCATAGTGGATCTAACATAATAGTGAGAGTCCAGTCCATAGTGGATCTAACATAATAGTGTGAGTCCAGTCCATAGTGGATCTAACATAATAGTGTGAGTCCAGTCCATAGTGGATCTAACATAATAGTGTGAGTCCAGTCCATAGTGGATCTAACATAATAGTGTGAGAGTCCAGTCCATGGTGGATCTAACATAATAGTGTGAGAGTCCAGTCCATAGTGGATCTAACATAATAGTGAGAGTCCAGTCCATAGTGGATCTAACATAATACTGAGAGTCCAGTCCGTAGTGGATCTAACATAATAGTGTGAGAGTCCAGTCCATAGTGGATCTAACATAATAGTGTGAGAGTCCAGTCCATAGTGGATCTAACATAATAGTGTGAGAGTCCAGTCCATAGTGGATTTAACATAATAGTGAGGGTCCAGTCCATTCCAGTCCATATTGGATCTAACATAATAGTGTGAGAGTCCAGTCCATAGTGGATCTAACATAATAGTGAGAGTCCAGTCCATAGTGGATCTAACATAATACTGAGAGTCCAGTCCATAGTGGATCTAACATAATAGTGTGAGAGTCCAGTCCATAGTGGATCTAACATAATAGTGTGAGAGTCCAGTCCATAGTGGATCTAACATAATAGTGTGAGAGTCCAGTCCATAGTGGATCTAACATAATAGTGTGAGAGTCCAGTCCATAGTGGATTTAACATAATAGTGAGGGTCCAGTCCATATTGGATCTAACATAATAGTGTGAGAGTCCAGTCCATAGTGGATCTAACATAATAGTGAGAGTCCAGTCCATAGTGGATCTAACATAATACTGAGAGTCCAGTCCGTAGTGGATCTAACATAATACTGTGAGAGTCCAGTCCATAGTGGATCTAACATAATAGTGTGAGAGTCCAGTCCATAGTGGATCTAACATAATAGTGTGAGAGTCCAGTCCATAGTGGATCTAACATAATAGTGTGAGAGTCCAGTCCATAGTGGATTTAACATAATAGTGAGGGTCCAGTCCATTCCAGTCCATATTGGATCTAACATAATAGTGTGAGAGTCCAGTCCATAGTGGATCTAACATAATAGTGTGAAAGTCCAGTCCATAGTGGATCTAACATAATAGTGAGAGTCCAGTCCATAGTGGATCTAACATAATAATGTGAGAGTCCAGTCCATAGTGGATCTAACATAATAGTGTGAGAGTCCAGTCCATAGTGGATTTAACATAATAGTGAGGGTCCAGTCCATATTGGATCTAACATAATAGTGTGAGAGTCCAGTCCATAGTGGATCCAACATAATAGTGAGAGTCCAGTCCATAGTGGATCTAACATAATAGTGTGAGAGTCCAGTCCATAGTGGATTTAACATAATAGTGAGGGTCCAGTCCATTCCAGTCCATATTGGATCTAACATAATAGTGTGAGAGTCCAGTCCATAGTGGATCTAACATAATAGTGAGAGTCCAGTCCATAGTGGATCTAACATAATACTGAGAGTCCAGTCCATAGTGGATCTAACATAATAGTGTGAGAGTCCAGTCCATAGTGGATCTAACATAATAGTGTGAGAGTCCAGTCCATAGTGGATCTAACATAATAGTGTGAGAGTCCAGTCCATAGTGGATCTAACATAATAGTGTGAGAGTCCAGTCCATAGTGGATTTAACATAATAGTGAGGGTCCAGTCCATATTGGATCTAACATAATAGTGTGAGAGTCCAGTCCATAGTGGATCTAACATAATAGTGAGAGTCCAGTCCATAGTGGATCTAACATAATACTGAGAGTCCAGTCCGTAGTGGATCTAACATAATACTGTGAGAGTCCAGTCCATAGTGGATCTAACATAATAGTGTGAGAGTCCAGTCCATAGTGGATCTAACATAATAGTGTGAGAGTCCAGTCCATAGTGGATCTAACATAATAGTGTGAGAGTCCAGTCCATAGTGGATTTAACATAATAGTGAGGGTCCAGTCCATTCCAGTCCATATTGGATCTAACATAATAGTGTGAGAGTCCAGTCCATAGTGGATCTAACATAATAGTGTGAAAGTCCAGTCCATAGTGGATCTAACATAATAGTGAGAGTCCAGTCCATAGTGGATCTAACATAATAATGTGAGAGTCCAGTCCATAGTGGATCTAACATAATAGTGTGAGAGTCCAGTCCATAGTGGATTTAACATAATAGTGAGGGTTCAGTCCATATTGGATCTAACATAATAGTGTGAGAGTCCAGTCCATAGTGGATCCAACATAATAGTGAGAGTCCAGTCCATAGTGGATCTAACATAATACTGAGAGTCCAGTCCGTAGTGGATCTAACATAATAGTGTGAGAGTCCAGTCCATAGTGGATCTAACATAATAGTGTGAGAGTCCAGTCCATAGTGGATCTAACATAATAGTGTGAGAGTCCAGTCCATAGTGGATCTAACATAATAGTGTGAGAGTCCAGTCCATAGTGGATTTAACATAATAGTGAGGGTCCAGTCCATTCCAGTCCATATTGGATCTAACATAATAGTGTGAGAGTCCAGTCCATAGTGGATCTAACATAATAGTGTGAAAGTCCAGTCCATAGTGGATCTAACATAATAGTGAGAGTCCAGTTCATAGTGGATCTAACATAATAGTGAGAGTCCAGTCCATAGTGGGGCCAGCAGGAGATCATCTTGAGTGGAGACAGGTCAGCAGCGCAGAGACGTCCCCAACTGATGCACAGATGAGTGGTCCAGCCTGGGTCCCGACTTTGGACAGCTAGCGCAAAATCTGTGGTCACAAGTACTGAGTTAAGCAGTGAGCTGGACTCCAAATTACATGCATGAAGCTGGAACAAAATGAATCACAATTGTAAATGCAGCCTCAGAAACAAAAAGTGGTTCAGTGAAGTTTTCAGGTAAAGGTGATGCTGTAGCACAGTATCAAACCTATATTTAGATTGTTTCCCTCGTGCTTGTTTACTTCCATTTAGCAAGCTTTGACGATGCAATTGGCCAGCGGCATAAAATGGGAGTGATAGACATTCAGACATTGTGGAAAAGGGGAAACAAAAAAAACAAGTTCATAACTTTCTTTAACACGTTTTGCCGTTTAAATTCCCTCATTTGGGGTAAAAACCATGGATGTGTGTAACTTCTGTTAATTGAAAAAAAAAAAGGAAGCGCAATGTTGAGTTTCTGCTTGAAAAGACCCAGAATTGAAGATAATAATACTCATTACTGTTGTGTGCATCATGTACTGCGACCAGGCAGGAGAAGACTTCAGTACCACTGCACTCTGTATGTTCAAATAGGAGAGACCAGGACGGATCATAATAACATTTTCCTTCAAAATGATAAACATCTTTTTAGCCTCCAGCTTGTTTCTATGTTACTCTGGAGTCTCTTGTACTTAAAGGCTTCTTTCCTGTTGGTCACGGAGTCTTCGAGGCGATATCAAAGTAGCAGTTTGAGACCCTCTTCCTCTACGATTCAGCTTGAATTAGATCCAATTTGATCAGGTACAAACTAGGCTTTGATCATTGCTGCCGCCGGAGAGTCGGACATTTGTTTTTCTTTGCACAGTTTAGTTAGTTTATTATTTCTTCCGTCAGTGGTCAACAAAATAAACAAACAGTTGTACATTCATAAATTGAAAATGTTGCACTCCGAAAGGGTTTTGGCTGAAGTCGAACACTTATTGCCCCTAACCCTGTAAACAATGTCAAATACAAGATGAGCTTCCTAAAAAAATATGAAATTTCCTTTGCACAACATGTTATAAATACACCTTGTACACAACATAAATACTGTTCAATTATATACACAGTAAAGACATGTGAAATATCATTGTACTGAATTTTTCGGAGTATAAGTCGCACTGGAGTATAAGTCGCATTTTTTGGGGAAATTTATTTGATAAAAGCCAACGCCAAGAATAGACATTTGAAAGGCAATTTGAAATAAATAAAGAATAGTGAACAACAGGCTGAATAAGTGTACGTTATATGAGGCATAAATAACCAACTGGTATGTTAACGTAACATATTATGGTAAGAGTCATTCAAATAACTATAACATATAGAACATGCTATACGTTTACCAAACAATCTGTCACTCCTAATCGCTAAATCCCATGAAATCTTATACGTCTAGTCTCTTACGTGAATGAGCTAAATAATATTATTTGATATTTTACGCTAATGTGTTAATAATTTCACACATAAGTCGCTCCTGAGTATAGGGCGCACCCCCGGCCAAACTATGAAAAAAAACTGCGACTTATAGTCCGAAAAATACGGTACACGTGTTAGTTAAAGGGGAACATTATCACCAGACCTATGTAAGCGTCAATATATACCTTGATGTTGCAGAAAAAAGACCATATATTTTTTTAACCGATTTACGAACTCTAAATGGGTGAATTTTGGCGAAATAAACGCCTTTCTAATATTCACTCTCGGAGCGATGACGTCACAATGTGACGTCGCATCGGGAAGCAATCCGCCATTTTCTCAAACACCGAGTCAAATCAGCTCTGTTATTTTCTGTTTTTTCGACTGTTTTCCGTACCTTGGAGACATCATGCCTCGTCGGTGTGTTGTCGGAGGGTGTAACAACACGAACAGGGACGGATTCAAGTTGCACCAGTGGCCCAAAGATGCCAAAGTGGCAAGAAATTGGACGTTTGTTCCGCACACTTTACCGACGAAAGCTATGCTACGACAGAGATGGCAAGAATGTGTGGATATCCTGCGACACTCAAAGCAGATGCATTTCCAACGATAAAGTCAAAGAAATCTGCCGCCAGACCCCCATTGAATCTGCCGGAGTGTGTGAGCAATTCAGGGACAAAGGACCTCGGTAGCACGGCAAGAAATGGCGGCAGTTTGTTCCCACAAACGGGCGAGCTAAACACCCTGGATGTCTTGGCTCACACCATCCCGAAGATGATCAAGAGAAGAATATCGACCCTAGCTTCCCTGGCCTGCTGACATGAGGGTATGTCTACAGAATATATTAATTGATGAAAATTGGGCTGTCTGCACTCTCAAAGTGCATGTTGTTGCCAAATGTATTTCATATGCTGTAAACCTAGTTCATAGTTGTTAGTTTCCTTTAATGCCAAACAAACACATACCAATCGTTGGTTAGAAGGCGTTCGCCGAATTCGTCCTCGCTTTCTCCCGTGTCGCTGGCTGTCGTGTCGTTTTCGTCGGTTTCGCTTGCATACGGTTCAAACCGATATGGCTCAATAGCTTCAGTTTCTTCTTCAATTTCGTTTTCACTACCTGCCTCCACACTACAACCATCCTTTTCAATACATGCGTAATCTGTTGAATCGCTTAAGCCGCTGAAATCCGAGTCTGAATCCGAGCTAATGTCGCTATAGCTTGCTGTTCTTTCCGCCATGTTTGTTTGTGATGGCTTCACTATGTGACGTCACAGGAAAATGGACGGGTGTTTATAACGATGGTTAAAATCAGGCACTTTGAAGCTTTTTTTAGGGATATTGCGTGATCGGTAAAATTTTGAAAAAACTTCGAAAAATATAATAAGCCACTGGGAACTGATTTTTAATGGTTTTAACAATTCTGAAATTGTGATAATGTTCCCCTTTAAACCTTTGTACCAATTATATACTATATACAATTATACTTCCATTATTATTTATATCCCACATTTAGTTTGTAATTAACATTGATCATAGTATTAACTACTGTGTTGATTCAAGAGTGATATATTTTTCCAAGACATTGGTCTTAAAGTGTTTGTTTAAATGTGTGAAAGAAACTGGAACATTTTAAGGAATGATCCAAGCTGTTCCACAGCTGACAGAAACACATCTACTTTTTAAGCTCGTTCTTATGTTTGCTTTCTGAAAAGACAGCTGAACCTCTGAGGTCATAGGGACTCTCCCTAGGTTTAGCACCTCACATTTTATTGTAGTTTCTAAAGGAACAATACCAAGGAAAGTACATTTACGTTTGGAGTAGTCCGTGTACAGCAGGGGTGTTATAGTCATTTTAGCTCAGGGGCCGCATGGAGAAATGTCTATTTCCAAGTGGGTCGGAATGGTAAACTCATGGCATGGTAACTTAAAAATAAAGACAACTCCAGGTTTTTTTTCTTTGTTTTACTTTGGCCAAAAATAGAGCGAGCACATTCTGAAAACTTACAAATCACAAATAATTGATGATAACAGTAGAAAAAACTGCATTTAGTTTAGATAATGACTCATAAATTTAAATTTCATTTAAATTTGTTTTAACTATTAAATGAACCAAAAATATGACTTATTTTATCTTTGTGAAAATATTGGACACAGTGTGTTGTCAAGCTTATGAGATGTGATGCAAGTGTAAGCCACTGTGACACTATTGTTCTTCCTTTTTTTTTTTAAATATATAAATGTCTAATGATAATGTCAATGAAGGATTTTTACTCACTGCTATGTTGATATTGTAACTAATATTGATACTGTTGTTGATAACATTCATTTTTGTTTCACGACTTTTGTTTTTTCCTGTGTCGTGTTTGTGTCTCCTCTCAATTGCTCTGTTTATTGCAGTTCTGAGTGTTGCTGGGTCGGGTTTGCTTTTGGAATTGGATTGCATTGTTATGGTATTGATGTGTATTGTTTTGTTGGATTGATTAATAAATAAAAATAAAATAATCCTCTGGACAAAACACTTCAAGTTTGTTGAAAAATTCTGAGGAAATTGGTGCAGCTTCAAAAACACTGTGAGCTTAGACTTGGTCTCAGCATAGCTACAAAGCCAGGATTAAACTTTTAAGTCACAGTCTTTCTGGGATTGAACAAAAAACACAACATGTAAACACTTCTAAGTATCAAATACCTCCTTTGTCATGTCCACGTATCAATCCAGTGCTAACTCGACAAACCGTAAGAAACTGAGGTAAAAACTATGCAAAAGTGTTAAGTTCACTTTTCTCGTGTTCGACAGAGACATTTTGGGGCAAGGAGGGTGACAAATGACGATGTTCCAAGCAGAAGACTTAAAACGGCAGGTTTTAAATTTCATGTCTGTCGAGGAGGAGGAGCCACAGTCACCCTTTACCGTGTACCTCTTGCTTGGCCCGTTTGCTTGCCTCACAGAATTGCTATTGTGACATCCAGTGGACGCATTTAGAACAGCAGTTTGTTTCGTTAAAAAAAAAAAAAGCTGCTCATTTTAATACTTGGCAAACTCATCACGCGGGCCGGATGGAACCTGTTCGCGGGCCGGATCAGGTTGTACGTTTGACACCCCTGGTGTCGTCGTCGGCGATCACTCGAAACGAGCATGATTGTCCTCCTGTTGGTGGGATTGCCTTCAGGAGAACGCCTGTGCGTGAAATCTTTTAAAGTGGGGAGACTGGTGCACGGACAGCCACCACACTGTCCTTGGCAAAGAGAAGGCCAGGGTCCAATGGCATGGAGACCAAGACAATTGGGGGCCCATCTTTGCTGCAGCCTTCTTCCGCCTTTCTGACCGTTGTGGAGCTTCTATGCAACTCTATGCACTCCGCCGTTGAGGTCTTTTTCGACCACATTTACATAGTCATTGGGTCCTATTGTTCAGTCTTACAAGGCTATTGGATTGTACATTTGTTTATAAGTCACATGAACTCACACAACCTCTCAAGGTTTTCCTTTGAACCACATCTATTTGTTTCATTGGACTGGATTCATTAGATTCAAGTAAGTAAAATGTATTTTATATTTCTTTTGGTTGTTATTACAATGTCTAGAGCATGTACATATGTACCGTATTTTTCGGACTATAAGTCGCAGTTTTTTTCATAGTTTGGCCGGAGGTGCGACTTATACTCAGGAGCGACTTATGTGTGACATGATTAACACTGTTGCGTTTTGGACCAGTTGTTCCTCCCAGGGAATTCAAGTCACAAGTCGCTCCCAAGCTCTTTACGACACTTAAAGCTGAGTTGAAAAACCACCAGAGACAGAATAGGTATTTTGTAACATATTTGCAAAGCTTTGCAGATATACATTGAGACCAGTCCAGCATAGAACATTCAATTGCGCCGCTAAGATGGTCTCCCCCCCTGACCAAACCCTATCCCCTCTTAAGTCCCTGGCAGTCATGTCTCTCTAGCCAAAACAAATGCCCATTATCGCTCTTTCTAACATTCCAAAGCTTCAAGGTTAACACACACAGTTTACTTGCAGACAAACAAAAAGAGAAAAAATGGAAAACACGAGCTGTTTTCAAATATGACTATGAAATAAAAGAAGTAACACTTAAATTCGGATATATGTAAATATCTGCCTCCGACAACACATTAGCGTAAAATATCAAATAATATTATTTATCTCATTCACGTAAGAGACTAGACGTATACGATTTCATGGGATTTAGCGATTAGGAGTGACAGATTGTTTGGTAAACGTATAGCATGTTCTATATGTTATAGTTATTTGAATGACTCTTACCATAATATGTTACGTTAACATACCAGGCACGTTCTCAGTTGGTTATGTATGCGTCATATAACGTACACTTATTCAGCCTGTTTATATTTAATTGCATTTCAAATGTCTATTCTTGGTGTTGGGTTTTATCAAATAAATTTCCCCCCAAAAATGCGACTTATACTCCAGTGCGACTTATATATGTTTTTTTCCTTCTTTATTATGCATTTTCGTCCGGTGCGACTTATACTCCGTAGCGACTTAAATACGGTAGTTATTGTGGAACAAATGCATCAAATTTCATTTAGAGCTTGTTATATAATTATTGCAATTAAACACTGGGTGAATGTGGTAGTTTAGAAATTCTGCTCCCATCAAAGCCCAATGTTGCAATATTACAACATTTCTCTAAAAACATACATCAACAGTTTTTTGTTCAAACTCTTCAATTTCTGCATCAAATGCCTCCTACAACAACATCTGAAAGGTCCTTTTTATTTTTAGGTTTTTCTACATTTGGGTCTTACAGGGTTAATCAAGTGAGTATTTCACGTACCACTAGGTGGAGCCCGGGTTCCACTAGTCCAGGGGTCGGCAACCTTTACCACTCAAAGAGCCATTTTGACCAGTTTCACAAATTAAAGAAAACAATGGGAGCCACAAAAATCTTTTGAAATTTAAAATGAAATAACACTGCATACAAAGTTTTGTTTTTGCTTTGTGCTATGTATAAACCAAGGGTCTCAGCTACGCGGCCCACACCTTAATATGAAAATTGAATGTTAGTGTGGCCCGTGGGTTTTATATGAATGGCGCTTGACAGCGTCATGCTTGTCAACACTCCCGATTTTTCCGGCAGACTACGAATTTTCGAATTTCAGGGCAACTATTCTCTCTAACGTGCCGTGATGGTCCAGCCTTTAGCGCCCACTACAACCAGCATGCCGGCCCAGCCACACATTGTATGGGGGTTCTGTTTACTCACGTACGCGACAGCATGGCATACTTGGTCAACAGCCACACAGGTTACACTGACGGTGGCGGTATAAAAAACTTTAACACTCTTACTAATAATGCGCCACACAGTGAACCCACACCAAACAAGAATGACAAACACATTTCGGGAGAACATCTGCACCGTAACACAACATAAACACAACAGAACAAATACCCAGAATCCCATGCAGCCCTGACTCTTCCGGGCTACATTATACACCCCCGCTAACAAACCTCAACCGACGCACAGAGGGGGGCCGGTTGATGTGTGAGGGAGCAGGGTTGGGGTGGGGGCGGGGTTTGGTGGTAGCGAGGGTGTATAATGTAGCCCGGAAGAGTCAGGGCTGCATGGGATTCTGGGTATTGTTTATGTTGTGTTAAGGTGCAGATGTTCTCCCGAAATGTGTTTGTCATTCTTGTTTGGTTTTGGTTCAAAGTGTGGCGCATTATTAGTTAGAGTGTTAAAGTTGTTTTATATGGCCACCGTCAGTGTAACCTGTGTGGCTGTTGACCAAGTATGCCTTGCTGTCACTTACGTGAGCAAGCAGAAGACGCATACAACAAAAGGTTGGGCTGGTACACTGTTGGTAGAGGGTGCTAAATACTGTACCATCATGGCATGCCCTTAT
Organism: Nerophis lumbriciformis; assembly: GCF_033978685.3. Lineage (NCBI taxonomy): Eukaryota > Metazoa > Chordata > Actinopteri > Syngnathiformes > Syngnathidae > Nerophis > Nerophis lumbriciformis. Next base: position 60,060,679 of record NC_084550.2, on the reverse strand, counting down.
TATTACTGTTAGGGTGAAAATCGGAGAATATTAATCCCGGTAGTTTTCTGCGAGAGGCACTGAAATCCGGAAGTCTCCCGGGAAAATCGGGGGGGCCGGCAAGTATGCAGCTGAGCCGCATCAGAGTGATCAAAGAGCCGCTTGCGGCTCCGGAGCCGCGGGTTGCCGACCCCTGCACTAGTGGTACACGTACCAGAGTTTAAGAATCACTGGTATATTGTAACATGGGTGTTTATTTGTGTCTTTATTATAAAAAAGCTTTTTTTTTTTTTAACACTGAATTCTTTGCGTTTGAATTTTGAAATGCATGCAGAAATATTCTTCAAAATTCAAGACTCACTTCCAGTAAATTATCGATCGATCCCGTCTCAGAAACAGCCAACGAGGTGTCAAGTTTGCAGTCAGGTGACACGGGTCTTACAAAGCAGCAAAAAGGCAGTTCATGCAGGCTACAACAGAATATGGAATAATGGAACATAATCAACCTTTCAATTCAACACAAAGTATAGAAATGATTCCCGTGGTTGCAATCTGCACTTTTGAGTGGCACACTGGTTACTACGGTAACCGTCGGAACTTACGTCACTAGCAGACGAGGCACCGAGCAGAGTGGACGGGGCTTGTTGATGCACGCCTGAGACGCGAGTGTCAGACATAGGCACATTTCTACAGCAAGGTTTTTGCAGAAAAGTGATGATGTTGATAAGGGAGTAGGACCCCAACGCAAAGAGAGACGGGTTCCAAAAATAACACCGTGATTAATAATGATCAGCGCACTCACCAGGAGTGGAAAAACAGAAAATGCACTGAAGCCTCAAAACCATATACTGCAGTGGAAATTAGAGCATAAAAACACACCACAATTATATCGAATAAGTGGATGTTTTTTACTCTTTGTGTTCATGTTTTGCCGTGTCTTTGTTGTTTCTGCTCGATTATAAACGATGGCGTCTGGAAACTAGAGGAGCTGTTGTAACACGTGGCTTGGTATCGTCTTGCTGAAATAAGCAGGGGCGTCGATGATAACAATTGCTTGGATGGCAACATATGTTGCTCCAAAACCTGTATGTACTTTTCAGCATTAATGGCGCCTTCACAGATGTGTAAGTTACCCATGCCATTGGCACTAACACACCCCCATACCATCACAGATGCTGGCTTTTCAACTTTGCGCCTATAACAATCCGGATGGTTCTTTTCCAATTTGAAATGTGGACTCGTCAGACCACAGAACACTTTTACGCTTTGCATCAGTCCATCTTAGATGAGCTCAGTCCCAGCGAAGCCGGCGGCGTTTCTGGGTGTTGTTGATAAATGGCTTTCGCTTTGCATAGTAGAGTTTTAACTTGCACTTACAGACGTGGCAATGAACTGTAGTTACTGACCGCCTACCCACACCCAACATTTCAGACTTAAACCACAGGTCCATCACCCGACTGGCAAAAACAATAGTCCAGGATATCACTCACCCACTACACCAATACATCATCCCACTACCATCAGGGCGCAGGTACAGAACTATCAAATTCCGGAGGGCCCGCCTCAGGAAAAGCCTTATCCCTGCAGCTATAGCCGCCCTTAACAGCAGGCCCGGCCGACCCGTCTGACAAGCCTGTAAATGTGTGTTAGTCTTGTATGATGTCTTTTTGTTATTTTTTGTGTGTGTGATGTGTAATGTCTAGTGTTTAAATGTACGGCAGTGACAATGAATTTCCCCAAGGGGACCAATAAATCTAAATCTAAATCTTTCTGAAGTGTTCCTGAGGCCATGTGGTGATATCCTTTACACACTGATGTCGCTTATTGATGCAGTACCGCCTGAGGGATCCACGGTCACGGGCATTCAATGTTACGTGCAGTGATTTCTCCAGATTCTCTGAACCCTTTGATGATATTACGGACTGCAGATGTTGAAATCCCTAAATTTTTTGCAATAGCTCGTTGAGAAATGTTGTTCTTAAACTGTTCAATAATGTGCTCGCGCATTTGTTCACAAAGTGGTGACCCTCGCCCCATCCTTGTTCGTGAATGACTGAGCATTTCATGGAAGCTGCCTTTATACCCAATCATGGCACCCACCTGTTCCCAATTAGCCTGTTCACCTGTGGGATGTTCCAAATAAGTGTTTGATGAGCATTCCTCAACTTTATCAGTATTTATTGCCACCTTTCCCAACTTCTTTGTCACGTGTTGCTGGCATCAAATTTTAAAGTTAATGATTATTTGCAAAAAAAAAAAGGTTCTCAGTTTGAACATCAAATATGTTGTCTTTGTCTTTGTAGCATTCTTTCAACTTTCTCAGTCTTTTTTGCCACTCGTGCCCGCTTTTTTGAAACATGTTGCAGGCATCAAACTCCAAATGAGCTAATATTTGCAAAAAACAACAAAGTTTCTCAGCTCGGACGTTAAATATCTTGTCTCTGCAGTCTATCCAATTGAATATAGGTTGAAAAGGATTTGCAAGTCATTGTATTCTGTTTTTATTTACCATTGTAATTTCTTGATTTCTGTTAGAATTTCTTAAAGCCAGAACTTTGCAATTCAAAAGGACTATAGTTTGGTGTCATGCCTGTTATCTGCCTTTTTCTACACTGCAAAAACTGAAATCTAAGTAAGATTAAATATCTCAAATAAGGGTGATATTTGCTTATTTTCTGTCTGATAAGATAATTCTTCTCACTAAGCAGATTTTATATTAGTGTTTTACTTGTTTTAAGGGTTTTGGTCCTCAATTATCTCAGTAAGATATTACAGCTTGTTGCTGAGATTTGATGACCTATATTGAGTAAAACATGCTTGAAACTAGAATATCAACTGTTGCAAAGCTGTGTCATCAACACTCACAAGTATAAAACTACTTTTTTAAAGTAATTTCTTACTTCAAGCATGAAATAAAAAATCATGACTTTGACACAATCGTGTCTCATAATTAAAACAGATGACAGCCAAATGGACTTTGCTGTTTTATTTCCAATGAAACAACAGAAAATAGGTACTCATATAGTAGTACAGTTGGCACAGTACAGTAAACTGGCAGTTAATATTTAAACATTTGACATTTCTAACAATTTTGAACAGAAATAGTTCATGCACATTCAGATAAATTCTTCCAAATTACAATTAAACATTTTTTGGCCGGGGGCCGGGCTGTATATATGCACACTAATTGACTGAAAGAGCACGCACTTGGCGCGATGATGTCATGATATCCATGGAAAAATGCATTTTTAGACAATATGATTTGTCTGAGCGGCTAGGAGACCACGAGAGTAACAAGCGGTTGCCTTGTTGCCTTTCCATTAAGAACAATAAATTAGTTTTTAGTATAAGTTTGCTGGTTTCAAAAAATGTAATGCCGGGCGCATATCATTATGTCAAGATAATGGAACTAACATTTACTTAAAGGGGAACATTATCACAATTTCAGAAGGGTTAAAACCATTAAAAATCAGTTCCCAGTGGCTTATTTTATTTTTCGGAGTTTTTTTCAAAAAAAAGCTTCAAAGTGCCTGATTTTAACCATCGTTATAAACACCCGTCCATTTTCCTGTGACGTCACATAGTGAAGCCAACACAAACAAACATGGCGCATAGAACAGCAAGCTATAGCAACATTAGCTCGGATTCAGACTCGGATTTCAGCGGCTTAAGCGATTCAACAGATTACGCATGTATTGAAACGGATGGTTGTAGTGTGGAGGCAGGTAGCGAAAACGAAATTGAAGAAGAAACTGAAGCTATTGAGCCATATCGGTTTGAACTGTATGCAAACGAAAACGACACGACAGCCAGCGACACGGGAGAAAGCGAGGACGAATTCGGCGATCGCCTTCTAACCAACGATTGGTATGTGTTTGTTTGGCATTAAAGGAAACTAACAACTATGAACTAGGTTTACAGCATATGAAATACATTTGGCAACAACATGCACTTTGAGAGTGCAGACAGCCCAATTTTCATCAATTAATATATTCTGTAGACATACCCTCATCCGCGCTCTTTTCCTGAAAGCTGATCTGTCCAGTTTTGGAGTTGATGTCAGCAGGCCAGGGAAGCTAGGGTTGCTATTCTTCTCTTGATCATCTTCGGTGGCATAAGGGACGGTGTGAGCCAAGACATCCAGGGGGTTTAGCTCGCTCGTCTGCGGGAACAAACTGCCGCCATTGCTTGCCGTGCTACCGAGGTCCTTTGTCCCTGAATTGCTCACACACTCCGGCAAATTCAATGGGGGTCTGGCGGCAGATTTCTTTGACTTTATCGTTGGAAATGCATCTGCTTTGAGTGTCGCAAGATATCCACACATTCTTGCCATCTCTGTCGTAGCATAGCTTTCGTCGGTAAAGTGTGCGGAACAAACGTCCAATTTCTTGCCACTTTGGCATCTTTGGGCCACTGGTGCAACTTGAATCCGTCCCTGTTCGTGTTGTTACACCCTCCGACAACACACCGACGAGGCATGATGTCTCCAAGGTACGGAAAACAGTCGAAAAAAACGGAAAAATAACAGAGCTGATTTGACTCGGTGTTTGAGAAAATGGCGGATTGCTTCCCGATGCGAATATTAGAAAGGCATTTAATTCGCCAAAATTCACCCATTTAGAGTTCGGAAATCGGTTAAAAAAATATATGGTCTTTTTTTCTGCAACATCAAGGTTGTTATTGACGCTTACATAGGTCTGGTGATAATGTTCCCCTTTAATTTAAGAATATTTTTCAACATATTGAGAAAAAAGGTGTCTTTTTTTTCTACCAAGAAAAGTGCACTTGTTATTAGTGAGAATATACTTATTTTAAGGTCTTTTTGGGTTCATTGAGGTTAGCTAATTTTACTTGTTTTGGAAAGTCTTGACAAGCCAAATTTTCTTGTTCTATTGGCAGATAATTTTTCTTAGTTCAAATAAAATACCGTATTTTTCGGAGTATAAGTCGCTCCGGAGTATAAGTCGCACCGGCCGAAAATGCATAATAAAGAAGGAAAAAAACATATATAAGTCGTATTGGAGTATAAGTCGCATTTTTGGGGGAAATGTATTTGATAAAAGCCAACACCAAGAATAGACATTTGAAAGGCAATTTAAAATAAATAAAGAATAGTGAACAACAGGCTGAATAAGTGTACGTTATATGAGGCATAAATAACCAACTGGTATGTTAACGTAACATATTATGGTAAGAGTCATTCAAATAACTATAACATATAGAACATGCTATACGTTTACCAAACAATCTGTCACTCCTAATCGCTAAATCCCATGAAATCTTATACGTCTAGTCTCTTACGTGAATGAGATAAATAATATTATTTGATATTTTACGCTAATGTGTTAATAATTTCACACATAAGTCGCTCCTGAGTATAAGTCGCACCCCCGGCCAAACTAGGAAAAAAACTGCGACTTATAGTCCGAAAAATACGGTAAGATTAAATGTCAAATAAGGGTGATATTTGCTTATTTTCTGTCTGATAAGATCATTCTTCTCCCTAAGCAGATTTTATGTTAGTGTTTTACTTGTTTTAAGAGTTTTGGTCCTAAATGATCTCAGTAAGATATTAAAGCTTGTTGCTGAGATTTGACGACCTATATTGAGTAAAACATGCTTGAAACTAGAATATAAAGTGTTGCAAAGCTGTGTCATCAACACTCGCAAGTATAAAACTACTTTTTTTAAATAATTTCTTATTTCAAGCATGAAAAAAAAAATCATGATGTATGCATATCATTATGTCAAGATAATGACTCTAGAATTTACTTAATTTAAGAACATTTTTCAACATATTGAGCAAAAAGGTCTCTTTTTTTTTCCTACCAAGAAAAGTAAACTTGTTATTAGTGAGAATATACTTATTTTTGGGTTCATTGAGGTTAGCTAATTATACTTGTTTTGGAAAGTCTTGACAAGCCAAATTTTCTTGTTCTATTGGCAGATAATTTTGCTTAGTTCAAATAAAATACCCCTCATTTTTGTATTTTTTTTTTCTTTTTGAACACTTGACTATTTGCAGTGTACAAAATGAAACAACCGGACAGACTTCCTCCAGGTCTCATCGTTTTTGGGCCGGGTTACTTTGCTGTGATCCTGCAAAGTAGCAAACACACAGCACCTTGCAGAGGAGGTGGAGATGAAACGATCCGTTTTAGTGGAGTAACGTACACGGCACGTCCTGTTTCCCGGCGTTTTATAGAGCGTACGCCATAAACAGAGCCTGCGATACATCAAAAGCCAGTATTTGCATGATGCGCTCCCAACAAAGAGCGGTGTGTAACGCCATCCCTCACATTAGCATGGAAGCAGCCAGGGCTCCTCATCACCACATCCCTTCATCTTTCCCTAGAAAAGAAGGTGCATCGGCACTTATTTTCTTCAGAGCTTCTCCTGATCCCTTCTCTTGTTTGGTCGTCCATCAGGAGCCCGGCTTTGATGTTGACGGAGCCGATAAAGAGATGATTCCGAGGGTTGCTTTCAACCTCTTGTTTACTTACTTTCTCCTTGCTTGTGTGCGTCAAAGCATGTTCGAAGTGATCACCATGGGCTCCTCGTGACCCGCTGTGTGGTCATCCTGCGCCTGGTTAAGGATGACAATCTGTTTTCCAAGACCAGGCTGGTGTGTGGTTTTTTTTGTTTTTTTATCCGCCAGGCATTTAAATTGCAAAGCTGCTCTTGTTTGGCCAGCTGTGGATGTGTCCTGGGAGTAAAAGTACACAGTTTCAATGCACGTTTCCTGCAGTGGCGGATGCTGCACTGCAAAAAGTCAGTGTTCAAAAACAAGAAGAAAACTAAAATAAATGAGGGGTATTTTATTTGAACTAAGCAAAATTATTTGCCAATAGAACAAGAAAATTCAGCTTGTCAAGACTTTCCAAAACAAGTCAAATTTAAAGCTGCAAGCAGCGATGGACGGGACCGACTTTGACGGCACATAAAAACCAAACCGAAGCAGTAAATACAATTCTTTGGTCAACTTTTAATCAGAAGGGTTCAATCCCTCTCCTGTGCTAGTTTGAAGCCGACATGACAAACGCGCTCAGAGGAGATAGTGTTTGAAAAAAGGTGACCGTTTTTTACAAAGCTTTTGTTTTGAAGGGGGAATTGCAAACTTCCTGTTGATTTTTGCTGGGGGTTGTCAGTATATGCAATGTAGGTCTAAGTGAGACCTACATAGAGGTTTTTGTTTCATGTCTCCTATTGGAAGTTACAGGCAGTTTTGTCTGAGTTTTCTTCCTAGGAGCAGGTGTGTCTGTGTTTTCTTCCTAGGTGGCGCTAGAGCGCAATTTAGTGTTTTGGGGTTGTTGTTTTTTTTTTATTAGATCGCAATTTTTGCCAGTCCTGATGTGTGTGTCCAGTTTGGTGAGTTTTGAAGCATGTTAAGGGGGTCAAATTACAGCTTAAAGAGGCAAAAGTGACTGTTTTTACAAAACTTTTGTTTTGAAGGGGGAATTGCCAACTTCTTGTTGATTTTTGCTGAAGGAGGTCGATGTATGAAATCTAGGTCTAAGTCAGACCTACATAGAAGTTTTTGTTTCACGTCGCTACGACATTTCTACCGGAAGTTACAAGCAGTTTTGTCTGTGTTTTTCCTAGGGGGCGCTAGAGCGCAATTTTGAGTTTTGGGGTTTGATTTTTTTTTATTAAATGGCAATTTTCGCCAGTCCTGATGTGTGTGTCAAATATGGTGAGTTTTGAAGCATGTTAAGGCGGTTAAATTACAGCTCAAAGAGGCGGCGGAATAATAATACCGGTAATAATAAAACGCACGAAATACAATAGGGTCCTCTGTCCCAAAGGGACATTCGGTCCCTAATTAGCTAACCTCAATGAACCCAAAAATACCTTAAAATAAGTATATTCTCACTAATAACAAGTGCACTTTTCTTGGTAGGAAAAAAAAATTAGACCTTTTTGCTCAATATGTTGAAAAATATTCTTAAATTAAGTAAATTCTAGTGTCATTATCTTGACATAATGATATGCATACATCATGATTTGTTTTTTCATGCTTGAAATAAGAAATTATTTTTAAAAAGTAGTTTTATACTTGTGAGTGTTGATGACACAGCTTTGCAACAGTTGATATTCTAGTTTCAAGCATGTTTTACTCAATATAGGTCATCAAATCTCAGCAACAAGCTGGAATATCTTACTGAGATCATTTAGGACCAAAACACTTAAAACAAGTAAAATAACTAACATAAAATCTGCTTAGGGAGAAGAATTATCTTATCAGACAGAAAATAAGCAAATATCACCCTTATTTGACATATTTAATCTTACCGTATTTTTCGGACTATAAGTCGCAGTTTTTTTCATAGTTTGGCCGGGGGTGCGACTTATACTCCGGAGCGACTTATACTCCAAAAAATACGGTATTTTATTTGAACTAAGCAAAATTATCTGCCAATAGAACAAGAAAATTCGGCTTGTCGAGACTTTCCAAAACAAGTAAAACTAGCTAACCTCAATGAACCCAAAAATACCTTAAAATAAGTATATTCTCACTAATAACAAGTGCACTTTTCTTGGTAGGAAAAAAAAAAATAGACCTTTTTGCTCAATATGTTGAAAAATATTCTTAAATTAAGTAAATTCTAGTGTCATTATCTTGACATAATGATATGCATACACCTTTTTTTTCATGCTTGAAGTAAAAAATTATTACTTTAAAGAAGTAGTTTTATACTTGTGAGTGTTGATGACACAGCTTTGCAACACTTGATATTCTAGTTTCAAGCATGTTTTACTCACTATAGGTCATCAAATCTCAGCAACAAGCTGGAATATCTTACTGAGATCATTTAGGACCAATACCCTTAAAACAAGTAAAATAACTAACATAAAATCTGCTTAGTGAGAAGAATTATCTTATCAGACAGAAAATAAGCAAATATCACCCTTATTTGACATATTTAACCTTACCGTATTTTTCGGACTATAAGTCGCAGTTTTTTTTCATAGTTTGGCCGGGGGTGCGACTTATACTCTGGAGCGACTTATACTCCGAAAAATACGGTATTTTATTTGAACTAAGCAAAATGATCTGCCAATAGAACAAGAAAATTCGGCTTGTCAAGACTTTCCAAAACAAGTAAAATTAGCTAACCTCAATGAACATACAGTACAGGCCAAAAGTTTGGACACGCCTTCTCCTCATTCAATGCATTTTCTGTTTTGCACACTCTGGGCATTCTCTCAATGAGCTTCAAGCACACTTGTGAAGTGAAAACCATTTCAGGTGACTACCTCTTGAAGCTCATCGAGAGAATGCCAAGAGCAGGTGTGGGTAGAGTAGCCAGAAATTGTACTCAAGTAAGGGTACTGTTACTTTAGAAATGTATTTCTCAAGTAAAAGTAAGGAGTAGTCCCCCAAATATTTACTTGTAAAAAAAGTATGTTGTGAAAAAACTACTCAAGTACTGAGTAACTGATGAGTAACCTGTTCGTTTAATGATGACGGCAACAAATAATGCACAAAAACATAAAAATGGCAATGAGCAAAGTCAGAGCCAGGAATATCTCTTAAGCAACTAAAACAATAATATATATTAAATAATAATACATTGACATAAAAAAAATTAAGGCAGATTGAGCCACAATAACTTAACAGCACCATAGGCTCAGTAGGCAGAGATTACAAAGGAAAATAACAAGTTAGCCTTTACGCAAACCATAAACTGATAGGTGTGGGCTGCACCTGGGAACACACTGATTGGTGTTTCTATGCGTGCGTGCGTGCGTGCGTGCGTGCGTGCGTGCGTGCGTGCGTGCGTGCGTGCGTGCGTGCGTGCGTGCGTGCGTGCGTGCGTGCGTGCGTGCATGCGTGTGTGTCTATGAGGCTGCAGTGCGTTAATAAATGTCCCCACACGATGTACATTTGACAGTGATTCATAGCAGGGAAGCTAACATCAGCCTACAGTGACAGCCAAATACCGCCATGTGCTTCCTCAAATTTGACGTTGAGTTCATGTAAGCTTAAGCTTGTTAATCATGTGACAACCTGGCTCTGTTTGATTGGTGAAACGGAGTCAAACGTCACCAGTGACTGCATTTGATTGGTGAAACGCAGGCATGCGATAGATCCTACTTTGAAGGTCTGTCTGACAAACCAAAACAAACAAAGCGTGCATTAACAGATGGATAAAAATCAGTAGCAAGCTGAATGTAGATAAATGGAGCGGAGTAAAAGTAGCGTTTCTTCTCTATAAATATACTCAAGTAAAAGTATGTTGCATTAAAACTACTCTTAGAAGTACGATTTATCTCAAAAGTTACTCAAGTAGATGTAACGGAGTAAATGTAGCGCGTTACTACCCACCTCTGGTTATTTCACCTTTTTTTTTGTTAAGTACATAACTCCACATGTGTTCATTCATAGTTGTGATGCCTTCAGTGACAATCTACAATGTAAATAGTCATGAAAATAAAGAAAACACATTGAATGAGGAGAAGGTGTGTCCAAACTTTTGGCCTGTACTGTACGTTGCGAAGTTTATTCAGACAGAAATATTTTGTGAAAGTTTATTTACATAGCATAATTGTTTCCAAATGGTGCCTGTAACATGGCAGTAAAATGGCTGCTCAAACAAAACAAAAGTCATTGTCATGGGCCCACTAGCTCTCCAATCAGCTAAACCGACTCAATAACTCCACGGTGACATTTTGATGAGTTTACCGAGGAATTTGTG
>NC_084550.2:60040000-60045000 GCF_033978685.3 Nerophis lumbriciformis | reverse complement strand
TTTGGGTATGTGTATGAATGTGTATATATGTGTATGTATGCATGTGTGTATAAATGTGTATGTATGAATATATGTATATATGTATGCAGAGGTGGGTAGTAACGCGCTACATTTACTCCGTTACATCTACTTGAGTAACTTTTGGGATAAATTGTACTTCTAAGAGTAGTTTTAATGCAACATACTTTTACTTAAGTATATTTATAGAGAAGGAACGCTACTTTTACTCCGCTACTTTTATCTACATTCAGCTCGCTACTCGCTACTATTTTTTATCGATCTGTTAATGCACGCTTTGTTTGTTTTGGTCTGTCAGACAGACCTTCAAAGTGCCTGCCTTACTGGTGACGTTTCACTTCGTTCCACCAATCAGATGCAGCCACTGGTGACGTTGGACCAATCAAACAGAGCCAGGTGGTCACATGACCTGACTTAAAAGAAAAACTTATTGGGGTGTTACCATTTAGTGGTCAATTGTACGGAATATGTACTGTACTGTGCAATCTACTAATAAAAGTTCCAATCAATCAATCAAAAGTGTGAGGGAAAAAAGATACTTGTTTTATTTCAACCGTACCATCAAAAGCCTCAAGACTGACCGCACGAGGACGTTCCTGTCTTCACAATAAAAGTGCCGCTCCATCGCACCTGCGCTTTCAAAACAAGAGTCTCCGAAAGCCAGCGCAAACAAGCTAGCAAGCTACGGAGTTTGACGCCAATATATTTCTTGTAAAGTGTATAAAAACGAATATGGAAGCTGGACAAATAGGATGCCAAAAACCCACCACTTTCATGTGGTATTGGACAGAAAGGAGGAACTTTTCTTCTCCTCCATTTGAAAACGTGGACGTTATCATCACGACTGTCTGATTACAATCAATGCAAGTCATCAGAATCAGGTAATACACCAACTTATATTCTAGTCTTCATTAAAGAAAGGAATCTATATGTTAAACATGCATGTATATTCATTAAAACACCTTTAACATGTAAACAAAAACAGCAAAATAAATACTTATAAATTATATACTGTATATATCAATGTATATGTATGTTTGTATGTATATATATATATATATATATATACACATATATATATATATATATATATATATATATATATATATATATTTATATATATATGATATGAGTGTGTATGTTACTCATCAGTTACTCAGTACTTGAGTAGTTTTTTCACAACATACTTTTTACTTTTACTCAAGTAAATATTTGGGTGACTACTCCTTACTTTTACTTGAGTAATAAATCTCTAAAGTAACAGTACTCTTACTTGAGTACAATTTCTGGCTACTCTACCCACCTCTGTATGTATGTGTATATATGTTTATATATGTGCATCTATGTATATACGTGTTTGTATGACTATATTTATGTATATATGTGTGTATACGTGTGTGTGTATGTATGTATATTTATGTATGTATGTATTTATATATGTGTATATATGTGCATATATATGTATGTATGTATATTTATCTATGTGTATGTATATCTATATGTATATACAACACAAATTATAGTCAATTATATTGTTGTTTATTCAAATAATGACTGCTACTAATACGAATATTAATGATAATAATAGTATGTTTGTCTTCCTTTGTATTCGTACTTTGCTTGGTATCCCACAAGGATCCCTCCTAAGTGAGATCATCCATTCTGAAGGCGTTAATCCTTACACTCGCTCACAAGCGCACACACACTTTGGATGCTTGCTCACGTGAAATTCCTCATGTTTAATTAAAATCCAATCGTCGTGACACTCCTCCTCCAACAACAACAAAAAAGGATTATACGAATCCAAACCCAAAAAAAAAAAGGTGTTTCATGCAGTGTTAGATATTTTTAAGGCAATCTGTTTCCGACTGACACAAATTTGGGAAAAGCGCGTCTTAAATTCTGTGTGATCTACTTCCTCTTGTGGTACACGGCACTTGTAATGACACTGACTGAAGTCTCTAATCCAGTGATAATGCATGGTACTGTGTGTGTGTGTGTGTGTGTGTGTATGAGTGTGTGTGTGTACTTGTATTTTTACCCTTCTTGAGACATCAACAAGGAAAAGTACCTTCCATATGAGGAGGTGTGAACAAGTTAGGACCAAAATCATGGTCCCAATACTGAAAACCATTGCATCTAATAGAGAGCCAAATACTAGAGTCCGTGAACATTGCTCCAAAGTCAGGATTTTTGGTTGATTTAATGTGCATAAAAAAATAAACATTGCCAGGTGCAAAGGCAGCAATATATGATAAAACCAGATGGCAGCTAAAGAAGACTTCCCTATTCATCCCCGAAAAAACCCGCCAGGTGAACAGCTGATTTTACGACTTCCAGTGCTGACGTAAGACAACCCATATGTGACCATAGGATGATTAAATACACTCCGATACTAAGACTATAGTGGCCATTAACAGTTAGCTTTTACAGCTGTGTTGCCCAAAGTGCGGCACAGGGGCCATCTGTGGTCCCTGACTCCTTTGTCATCGGCCTTAAGCACGTTACAAAAAACAAAAAATTGAGATCTCATTTGCACCCCTGGTCGTACAATCTATCAAGATTAGGGTGGTCCCAAAAAGGAGGGATTTTTCAAATTGACTGTGTGCCAGTTTTAAAGGTGTTCCCCCTCTGGTCAACATATGAAATAACAAGTGTGTGTAAAACTTTGAAGTGCTCCCCCTCTGGCCAATATATGTAATAACAAGTGTGTAAGAAATTGAAATGCACCCCTTTGGCCAAAATTACAAAAAAAAAAAAAAAAATGTATATAGAGACATACTGTAATAAATTTAAGTAAATAATGGTTAAAAACCAACTACTAACAAAAAATAAAACTAAATTAACTAAAAGCTGTTTTTCTCTCACAATGTGTCGACTTTTTTCTTATAAAATTGGGAACAATTTCTCATTCTTCCTGTTTCTGTATTATTGCAATATTTTCTCGTAAAATTATTACTTTTTAAAAAAAATGTAAAATCATTACTTTTTCATGCAAAATGGTGACATTTGTAATATAAAATTCGGACTTTTATCACAATATTGCCAATTGTTTTTGTTGTTCTTGTAATATAGTGACATTGTCTCAGTAAAATTATGACCTTTGTCATAATTTTGCCAGGTAAAATTCATATTTTTATTGTATTGCCAACATTTTTAAGTTTTCTTATAAAATTGTGATTCTTTTCATAAAATTGCCAAAATGTTAAGCTTTTCTTGTAAAATTGCAACTGTTGATTACAATTCCAACTTTTATCATAATGCACAAATGTTCAGTTTTTCTTGTAAAATTTTGACTTGCGTTGAGTAGAATTACGACTTATTATAAAACTGCCAAAATTGTAAGGTTTTCTTGTGAAATTTTTACCTTTTTCTTGTGAAATTCCAACTCAATTTTCACAACAAGCTTTTTTATATTTGCATAGTATGTATGTATTATTAATGTTGTAAATACACATCTTTATATATCTAGAACGGGTGGTCCTAAAAGTGAGGCATTTTTCAGAGGTCTCAAGAAGGTGACAAATACAAGAAAGTGGGTGTGCTGCTTTCTTCTTGCCTCTCGTACTCTGCAGACATATTGGGGTCAGCACCTCAGCAGGTTTATATATTGATGTTACTAACAAGTGGCTCTTGTTGCTTTTGTCATAACTCCCACAATGAGCGTCACACCAATGTTGTGGTTGTTAGCCAATGTTCCAGGTCAGCATCCATTTTTTACACCACTTTTTTCCCCATTTGGAAATAGTGTAAACATGAATATTCTTTTGCAGGGGTCAAACTGTCCCCATCGTAGCATCTTTAATAACTCAACATGACATTTTAACTGTCAAAATATGTAACTTCCAGCCAAATTCATCCCCCAAATTGTTCTTGAACTCTGCGGAATTTGACCTGCGCCCTTACTTTTGTTTTGCATGGGCCTACTCCAGTATTCAATGTAATAATTGTCAAAGTTGTTTTTGTTATGTTCTGTTAGTTTTAGACTCCAATAGTTCCTGTTTTTGTGCACCCTTGTTTGTTTTCGTTACCATGGCGACTTATTAGTTTTCATGTCCGATTCCAAGTTTATGCTAGTTGTTCGATTAATGCCGTGTTCACATAAATGTTAGTTGTTTCATGCCACAGTAAATCTTGTTTGTTCCATGCCATAGTCTATGTTAAGTGTTTAGTGCCTATGTTTCCTGCGTTAAGTTTTTTTTGTTCGTTAGCTTAGCTTTTTTTTGTTTAGTTCCGGTCTTTGTGATGTGTAGGATTAATTGAGAAAATAAATATGTTCCTACCTGCACGTCTTGTCCGGAATAGTCCGTTTGCATCCCGGGGGAATAAACCTCGCAGTAAGCTGCGACACCCCCCCCCCCCCCCCCCGTTATGTCAAAAGTACTACGACTAAATCAAAAATGGCTCACGTGATTCCCATTTAGTTATTTTCAGACTTTCCAGAGTGGTGGCTTATGGGTTAAGGAAGAAGCCACACATTTTGGTAAGTGTCTGGATATAGGTTCAGGATTTGTTTCTCTTGTTTCACATCCACCTTCAGGAACTGAATTTTTAAAGCGTAAAATCTAAAGTTGGACAGGACTGTAGGTTTATGTATGTAAATTTTTTTTATCCGTTTTTTTTTTTTTTTTTTGGCGCAGCTACATACAGATTTTCCACACGGTACGCATTTCAAGTGAGGCGCTGGTAATGTACGTTGCAGTGCATCGCCACAAGCCCAGGTAGTGTGACTAAAAGTGGACAAAAAGGGGATACAGTTGGCATGGAAGCATACATCCAGACTGGGGGCGTCAAACTCGCTTTCATCGAGGGCCAAATCTCAGTTATGGCTGCCATCAGAGGGCGTACAATGTTAAAGAAAAAAAAAATCTGTGTATGTATGTATATGTATACTGTACTGTATATGTATGTATTTATATATATTACTGTATGTTTATATTAACTGTATGGATATGTATATCCATCCATTTTCTATGGCTTGT
>NC_084550.2:60010000-60035000 GCF_033978685.3 Nerophis lumbriciformis | reverse complement strand
AATTATCGGTATCGGTTTTTCAAAAAGTAAAATGTATGACTTTTTAAAACGCAGCTGTGTACACGGACGTAGGGAGAAGTACAGAGCGCCAAGAAACCTTAAAGGCACTGCCAGTCACATAATATCTACGGCTTTTGACACACTCACAAGTGAATGCAAGGCATACTTGATCAACAGCCATACAGGTCACACTGAGGGTGGCCATATAAACAACTTTAACACTGTTACAAATATGCGCCACACTGTGAACCCACACCAAACAAGAATGACAAACACATTTGGGGAGAACATCCGCACCGTAACACAACATAAAGACAACAGAACAAATACCCAGAACCCCTTGTAGCACTAACTCTTCCGGGACGCTACAATATACACCCCCCGCCCACCTCAACCTCCTCATGCTCTCTCAGGGAGAGCATGTCCCAAATTCCAAGCTGCTGTTTTGAGGCATGTTAAAAAAAAATAATGCACTTTGTGACTTCAATAATAAATATGGCAGTGCCATGTTGGCATTTTTTTCCCCATAACTTGAGTTGATTTATTTTGGAAAACCTTGTTACATTGTTTAATGCATCCAGCGGGGCATCACAACCAAATTAGGCATAATAATGTGTTAATTCCACGACTGTATATATCGGTATCGGTAATTAAGAGTAGGGCAATATCGGAATATCGGCAAAAAAAGCCATTATCGGACATCTCTAATTCTTATCATCATTATTACAATTATATTTATATTTGTGCATCTCCTACGGTTAAGCCTTCCCCTGTCTTTAAAAATGAGTGACTTCTCTGTTTCTAACTTTAATCGGGGGTCCTTGAATGCACCACAGTTATGGGAAATCACATGCAAAAATGAAACTTGTACATAACGTTCCCCTATTATATTTTTGACCTTTCTTCTATCACTTCATCCTTTTTACCAAATGCTGGAGCTAGTAGGTGTGAATGTATAATTGTGAACTTTGAAAGGTTCCATGCTGCTATCCAGGTGGAACGTACAGTTATGCGTTTTTTAATGGGGTATAGTAGTCGTAGCCATTCTTAATATGAATCAAACAACTTTTGTTATTAAACTTTACGGCTATATTTATCATATTTCACAATTCATCTCGTCGTTTTTTTAATAACTTACATATTTCAATGAGAGACACATTTTTTCTAACTTTTAAAAAATGCCTCCGTTAGATATTCTAGCCTAAACCCTGTAATACATTTCTCATACTTATTAAATGAAGATGAAATTTGCTGTGCCTCACAATCATCCCGATGATTATGAAGTTGCCACAATCTGCGGGAAGTGTAATTAAAACTAAAAAGGCTCAATCATGGGCTATGTTTAAACCTCACACTAGTTCCTCTAAAAAAATATGCTATGATTTATTATTACATGTTATGAATTATTACTGACTTGGAGTTAAAGTGATGGGTTTTCTATGAAAAAGAAACAGAGATGTTTTGTTAATGGGCTGGTTTTCCCACAAATTGAAAGAAAAATAATAATACATTTAATTTTTCTGACCTGAAACCAGTGAAAATACGTGGGTGCAAATGCCAAACTGATTTATTCTACCAGTTTTTAGTTTAAATACTTTTTCCACCAGCTAATTTTAAAGTATCAATCAAAGTTTATTTCTATAGCCCTCAGTCACAAGCGCCTCAAACCACAATGACATCCCCTGATCTGAAACCCACATCCTCAAAACGGGAAAACGCAGAAACCTTGGGAAGGACTAGAAAGTGGTGTTGCGTTTCATGACCAGTTGTTCCTCCCAGGGAATTCAAGTCACAAGTCGCTCCAAAGCTCTTTACGACACTTAAAGCTGAGTTGAAAAACCACCAGAGACAGAATAGGTATTTTGTAATATATTTGCAAAGCTTTGCACATATATATACATTTAGACCAGTCCAGTATAGAACATTCTATCGCGCCGCCAAGACGGTCTGTCGCCCCTGACCAAAATCCCTCTCCTCTTAAGTCTCTCTTCCTCCCCCCCTGGCAGTCATGTCTCTCTAGCCAAAACAAATGCTTATTATCGCTCTCTCTAACATTCCTCACTTCAAGGTTAAGCACACAGTTTTTGCAGACAACCAAAAGACCACATTTGGAAGAAAAACACTAGCTATTTTCAAATATGACTATGAAATAAAAGAAGTAACACTTAAATTCGGATATATGTAAATATCTGCCTCCGACAGTGGGTAAAGTTATTTATTTATTTGTGATAATGTGAGAGTCCAGTCCATTGGGGGCAAGCAGAGGGTCGTAGGAGGTCTTCATCCAGGTTTTAGAGGAGTGGGCCACTCCTCCAGACTGGAACCTCTTCAGGGTTAATCTGTGGCCACCTGGTAACCTCTCAATGCAGGAAAGGGGGGGCATAAAAGATAAGCGGCAGGTCAACTGGTCTAAAACAGAATCTATTTAAAAGTTAAAGTATATCGATAAAGTGGGACATAACTGCTTCTACCGAGGTGGCATCTCTAACTGTTGCTGGTGGGGTATACCGGAGTCGTCATCGATCATCCATGTGCGGCCGTAGCCGAGAGACCTTGCAGTCGGGGTCACCCAAAGCAGAGCCCAGCTCTGAACCAAGGATCCCAGTGTCCCGTCCGATTACTTCGGGGTAGATGAGGCCACCCCTGGTAGATTGTTTCCAAAGGAGGAGCTGTGATATCAGCTCCGTCTTGGTACGGAAGCATTGATCGCCAAACTGTGAGCGACGATTGCTCAGACGGGTGCTTGCTCGAGGTTGGTTGCCGTATATTTGGTCCAAGGTGGGATGGGACTGCTACGACGAGCCTTGAACCCTTCAAAGCAGGTTGATATAGCAACCGTCAAGGCGTTTGTGAAGGCGAGCATTGAGGGTCCAGGTCTCGAGGATGGGTTCGATGGTAGTCTTGAAGAGGTCTAGCTTAAGTGAATTGGGCAGGTTAGAGTGCCATATGCTTTCCAGGCTTGGGCTTTTCTGGTATCGAAGTCATTACCGGAAACCAGAGTACTGGAGCCCGAATAGAAAACGTTCTAAAACCTGGAGACTTTTTTTGTAAAGCAAAGTTGCCCTTTTTGAGTGCATGTAAGTTTCCTGGTTTTACTTTGGCTCCATCCAGAAGTATCTACAGTTCCTCCACCTTTTTAGACCGGTGTCGATACGGGTTTGTGTCAGCTTGTTTTTGGATATTTCCATGCAAATGAGCCATCAACTTCCCCCGCTATGTGCCAGACCAAAGAGGGCGTGAAGGAGCAGACTCATTTGGCTCCAATCTGCACAAGTTGGCGGCTTTTCCCCGCCGGTTTGTTTATCACGATGGGCAGTTTGGATGAAGTGTGTGTCTCTTTTATAAGCAGGTGTGTGTTTTGGAGCATTGGGGAGGAAAGATGAAAACAGATTAATACTTTTTTTTTTTTTTTTCCTCCATTTTTATTGGGTCTGTCTATCAGCAGACGTCCTGGAATAGGGGCCGTGATCCCTTGAGGAGCTGCGGATGTGGAGATTAATCACCAACTTCAAATACAGTTCCGGGTTAGCCTTTGAGTTATTTTTTCTTTCCTAAAATGTGCCAAGCTTTAAAAAAAAAAAAAATATACATTTATCAAAAATTAATTAGATTTTTTTTAAAATATTGGATTGGATCATTGACAACCAGGGACAGGTAACAGGCAAGACGACTAGTGCTCATACCAGAGGTATGAAGGAAACTTTAAGAAAAAACAGGGAGGGGAACCTAAGAAATAAGAGTGCTGGATTTGAAAACAATGACAAGAATCCAGGAAAATAACAACAAACAGTCCAACTGCCATGTGGGACGTGATTATTGGTACAACAAATGTCATTACTGTTATGTTGTACAGGGGAAGAAGACGGCACAGACAGGAGGGACGTCGTTTTAGCTCTATTTGTTGTAATAAATATATACACAATAGAATGGAGTGTGTAAATAATCCAAAATGTGTGTGTCAGGTTCAAACACCGATGACATCTATTAAACAGACAAGGAATTAAACAGAGACAGAATTCAATTTAGCTCATAGAGGAGAAACGTCTGGGCTGTACTCTTTGTACAGTCTTCCACCATGCTCTGACGAAAAGTTGCACACCTCTTTTATTTGGACTTTCCCTGAGAACATGGCAACAGCTGTTTCTAAAGGGAGTGGGGGTCGTAAACAGCTGTCGCCCTTGGTCACAAAACAGTTCAAAGAAAAGATGCCTGGAGCTTGCGTCAGGTCCTGCTTCCTCTCCGCTTTGTAGATCTCGGGTCAAGACGAGATTTTCAATCCAATCCAATCCACTTTATTTATATAGCACATTTAAACAACAAAATGTTTCCAAAGTGCTGCACAACAATATTAAAACAAATATTCAAATATTATCCTTAGCTCCACCAATGACTGAATAAAAACAAAAAATAAATACATATAAAACCAATATAAAAACAATATAAAATATGATTAAAAAAGATTTTAATGGGTAAAACCAATTAAAACAGTAAATAGAAATCAAAATTTTTGTGATAACTTGCATACAATTATTCTGACAGTGTGTGTGACTATGTGTAGGATTTAACTGCTGAGTGTTACCGGGAGTGTTGAGCGAGAGGTGCGGAATTCCAAGGGGGGAACAAGACAAGCTCGGAGTTTTGTGAGACAGGCAGGAAGTCGGGACTATAGCGAGGCGTCAAAGGTCCGTGTCCAGGCGGGTTGAGATCCAAGAGGCAGAGGGGAATACGGGGAGACGAGACACACAGCTCGTGACGTGGAAACGGAGGTCAGCAGCTGGAAGACGACAAGGGGAACACGAGACCAATCAACACGGACGGGGAGAGAGAGAGTATGCATAGAGCTTGATTAGTCGGCTTACTGTACTGGAACAGATGGCTACGTTCTGGCACAGGATGCAGGTTTGCACTGACATACATCGACAGGTGCGTTGATTGCTGGTGATTGATTGCAGCTGCTTGCTGCAGCCGGACTGGCTCGCTCCTGGCACGCTCCTGGAGGTGCGCCCACACATGAATGCGCACTGCAATGCGCCCGGGCCTTGACAATTACCTACCATTCCAGGTTAGGTATGGCTTTTCCTCTGTTGGTGTTTAGTTCCAGTCCAGCGCTCTAATTTTTAGTTTGCACTTCCTTATTCTGCTACTTGGCACTGATTGTACTCCCCTCCCTCTGATTAATGATCTGGAGACTCACCTGTCTCTGATCACTAAGCAGAAGGCTTTATATGCCAGCCTCACTTCTGATTCGAGGCTGTGTCATTGCTCGCGTGATGGTGTGGAAAGTAGTACTATAGTTAGGGTATGTATGTAAAAGCAGAAACGTTCTATGTTTGATGAACAATTAAAAATGTTTTCAGCCTGGATTTGAGCATTGCCAATCTCACATCCTTAGGAATACTATTCTAGATTCTAGGAGCATAAAACTGAAACACAGCCTCACCAGTCCTGACTCTGGGCACCAGCAGGAGACCACTCACTGCGATTCTCAGAGCCTGAAATGGTTCATATTGTTCTAACGTGTCAGCAGGAGACCACTGCCTTAGGTACTCAGAGCCCGAGGTGGTTCATATGGTTCTAACATGTCAGAGATGTACTTTGCCACAAGACCATGAAAATACTTGTTCACAAGGAGAGCTATTTTAGTCTGTTCTCTGAGCAACAGGAAGCCAGTGCAGTGACCTAAGCACTGGACTAATATGGCCATATATCCTGGTTCTAGTCAGGACTCGAGCAGCAGCATTCTGGAGGCTCTGCAGCTGTTTTACAGCTGGTTTAGAGAGCACAGTAAGAATGCTATTACAGTAGTCTAACCTGCTGGAGACAAAGGCATGGATTAGTCTTTCTAAGTCTGATTTAGACATTATTCCTCTGATTTTAAAAATGTTTTTCAGGTGGTAAAAAGCTGCTGATGGTATTGACTTAATGAGGCTGTTAAAGTTGGAGTCTATGTCCATTATTACATCTAGATTTCTAAGCTAATTAATAGGTTTCAGAGAGAGGATCTGAAGGTGACTAATAATAGTTTTGTGGGTCAAATACTATGATTTCTGTTTTGTCTGAGTTTAGCTGAAGAAAATTATTTTACATCCACACACTGATCTGTTCTATGCAGTGACTAAGTGAATCAACAGGCAGACTTTTACTTGTCTTCAGTGACACATAGATCTGAGTGTCATCTACATAGTTGTGCTAGGACACATTGAAGCCGCGTATTGGCTGGCCGAAGGGTAGCATGTACAAGTTGAACAATAGGGGTCCCAGTGTTGAGCCCAGAGGAACCCCGCAGGTCATAACCATTTGAGACACGGTTACCAATATCAGCAAAGTATGTCCTGTGATCCAGATAGGACTTGAACCAGAGTTTTCTAACCTCTGTATTAAGATAGTATGGTCAACTAATTCAAAGGGAGCATTCGGGTCCAAATGAACCAAGACTTTTCCTGCGTCTGTGTTCAGGTGTATATCATTAGTCACCTTGATCAGAGCCGTTTCAGTGCTGTGGTGAGGCCTTGAGCCTCATTGGAAAGTATCAAACACATTGAAGTAAGTCACTTAGCTGTTGGTATACAACTTTGTCTAGGACTTTGCCCATTCTTTCACAAATGTTTGTAGAAACAGTCTCCATGCCTGAGTGCTTGATTTTATACACCTGTGGCCGGGCCAAGTGATTAGGACACCTGATTCTGATCATTTGTATGGGTGGCCAAATACTTTTGGCACTATAGTGTATTTTTTGTGTACTTCATGTAGCTGTACAGTAGGTTTCATGCCTTGGCTTTACCACAAGCAATGTCTCACTGAAGCCATCAGAAACGATGCAAACGTACCTTTTTTGTCATCATTAGGACATGTTTATTTATTTTCAATGAGCCTGGTACTCAGACTGATCCTCGCATATTCACCTTCCCTTGAAAGTCTGGCAAGACAGACATCGCCACACTTAACCTCCAAAGTAATAATTTGATGCTCGTGAAACGGAACAGGACGTCTGCAGTCTTCGAGAAGGGAATTGCAAAGTCCTTGCGGCGGCGAATAGGATGTCACCGTTTGATAGTTTGTATCAGTCAGGAAAGAGCGGCCCATTCAGTGAGCCAGGCGAGATCATTTCTTCCCGACTGAGTCAATATCGACAACGTGGCACTCTTGTAAATAGGAACCTCTGCTGTGTCCTGCTTTGACTTTCTAGGGACAGTGTGAACTGTGGTAACCACGACTGTAGATTGTAGACTATATGGTTGGCCTTGGTCATCATGTGCTGAGAGGGATACCTTCACAAACAACTGATGGTGAACTAATTGTTCAATAGGTCTTCTTCGGCGGACCTAAACCCACTTCAACCCCCCTGAATAGGTGTCCATGATTACTACTCACGACACAAATGGTTATCAGCTCTGTGGAGTTTCACTTTGTTTACAACATCAGACTGGTAGAAACCATCTATCTGTGCAAAAAGGTAGCGTAAATGTATTAAGTATCTCTGTTTTTGTTAAGTATTTTCACATGTACGGTTTTATAAATGTTTGATCGTTAAGGGTGGAGTGCCATCTCCGGGTTGGGGAGGAGATCTTGCCCCAAGTGGAGGAGTTCAAGTACCTCGGAGTCTTGTTCACGAGTGGGGGAAGAGTGGATCGTGAGATCGACAGGCGGATCGGTGCGGCGTCTTCAGTAATGCGGACGCTGTATCGATCCGTTGTGGTGAAGAAGGAGCTGAGCCGGAAGGCAAAGCTCTCGATTTACCGGTCGATCTACGTTCCCATCCTCACCTATGGTCATGAGCTTTGGGTCATGACCGAAAGGACAAGATCACGGGTAAAAGCGGCCGAAATGAGTTTCCTCCGCCGAGTGGCGGGGCTCTCCCTTAGAGATAGGGTGAGAAGCTCTGTCATTCGGGGGGAGCTCAAAGTAAAGCCGCTGCTCCTCCACATCGAAAGGAGCCAGATGAGGTGGTTCGGGCATCTGGTCAGGATGCCACTCGAACGCCTCCCTAGGAAAGTGTTTCGGGCACGTCCGACCGGTCGGAGGCCACGGGGAAGACCCAGGACACGCTGGGAAGACTATCTCTCCCGGCTTGCCTGGGAACGCCTTGGGATCCCCCGGGAGGAGCTGGACGAAGTGGCTGGGGAGAGGGAAGTCTGGGTTTCCCTGCTTAAGCTGCTGCCCCCGCGACCCGACCTCGGATAAGCGGAAGAAGATGGATGGATGGATGGATGATCGTTAAGGTTTTTTTCAGTCTTGTAGAATCGGCTCGGTCTAATCAAATGCCTCTTAATGCCGATCACAAACACTAATCTGGGTGACACTGTATGTATGTTTAGTACCGCGGCTGACAAGCGGCTAGCAGCTAATTATGTGTCTCCATTAGTGTTGTCCCGATACCAATATTTTGGTACCGGTACCAAAATTATTTCGATACTTTTCGGTACTTTTCTAAAAAAGGGGACCACAAAAAATTGCATGATTGGCTTTATTTTAACAAAAAATCTTACGGTACATTAAACATATGTTTATTATTGCAAGTTTGTCCTTAAATAAAATAGTGAACATACAAGACAACTTGTCTTTTAGTAGTAAGTAAACAAACAAATGCTCCTAATTAGTCTGCTGACATATGCAGTAACATATTGTGTCTTTATCATTCTATTACTGTCATGTCTGTGTAATCATGTTTTGTTTTAGTCATGTTTTGTTTAGTTATTGGACTCTTTAGTTTCTGGCTTTTCACTCCCTTGTCTTGTTTCCATGATTACCCATTAGTTTCACCTGTTCCACGTTTGGACTCATTGTGCACCCTTGTTTGTCACCATAGCAACCCATTAGTTTTCACCTGTCACGTCACGCACCTGTTTCACGTTTTGAGTCACGCACCTGTTTTCGTTAATCATGTCCGTAGTATTTAAGTTCATTGTTTTCAGTTTGTCTTTCTGGTGACATCCCACAATTACGCTCTACACACTCTTCATCCTCTTAGATCCTGCTTCATGTCCCATGCCAAAGTAAGTTTTTGTTCCATGTTTATAGTCTTTTTGGTTTCATAGTTTGTTCTCCGCCATTGTGCGCGCCTTTTGTTTACTTCCTTTTTTTGTAGTTATAGTGTTTAAATAAAAATGTACTTACATTCCCGTCTCGACCGAGCCAACTTTCCGTTGCATCCCGGAAAAGCAAACACCCAGGACCAAGTCATGACAGTTACAACATTATTAAGGACAAGTGGTACAAAATGAGTTATTAATCTACTTGTTAATTTACTGTTAATATCTGCTTACTTTCTCTTTCAACATGTTCTATCTACACTTCTGTTAAAATGTAATAATCACTTATTCTTCTGTTGTTTGGATGCTTTACATTAGTTTCGGATGATACCACAAATTTAGGTATCAATTCGATACCAAGTAGTTACAGGATCATACATTGGTCATATTCAAAGTCCTCATGTGTCCAGGGACGTAGTTCCTGAGTTTATAAACATAATATACATTTAAAAAAACGAAAGATGTTGTGATGCCAAAAAATATGATTGCGGACCGGTACTTTTCAGAGGCGGTATAGTACCGAATATGCTTCATTAGTATCGCGGTACTATACTAATACCGGTATACCGTACAACCCTAGTCTCCATACACCCTGTGGAGCAACTCACCGAAGTGAATAATAGCCACTAAGTAAACTGCATTCCTTAATATCTTAAGTATCATTAATAAAGAATGAAGCTAAACTTGGTACGCACCAAGCTAATAGCTTAGCTACCTGCTAAGCTAACCATTAAGCTAGCTTCAAACAACACCAACAAATAAGCTGGTTGGTTGGTTGTAGTTTATTTCAAAAATGTATACAGTTTCAATAAGATACATCACATATTTGTCATTTTTCTTTACAGCATGCCTGAAAAGGAGTAGGAAGAAGTAAAAGCTTACTTTGTACACATTTATAGCAATTACTAACACATATGTTTACTTCTTGTTCTCAATTTGTAACACAATTCACAATAAGGATTTCTAAATACAATAGTTAAGTTAATAGTTAAGTCAGTTATGATTCACTTAATTATATAAATATCTTGTTTTCGGTGAGTTCAAGACAGGTATCATAATTATAATACTATGTACAGTCGTGGTCAAAAGTGTACATATACTTGTAAAGAACATAATGTCATGGCTGTTTTGAGTTTCCAATCATTTCTACAACTCTTATTTTTTTGTGATAGAGTGATTGGAGCACATACTTGTTGGTCACAAAAAAACATTCATGAAGTTTGGTTCTTTTATGAATTTATTATGGGTCTACTGAAAATGTGAGCAAATGTGCTGGGTCAAAAGTATACATACAGCAATGTTAATATTTGCTTACATGTCCCTTGGCAAGTTTACCTGCAATAAGGTGCTTTTGGTAGCCATCCACAAGCTTCTGGCAAGCTTCTGGTAAAATTTTAGAACACTCCTCTTGACAAAATTAATGCAGTTCAGCTAAATGGGTTGGTTTTCTGACATGGACTTGTTTCTTCAGCATTGTCCACGGGTTTAAGTCAGGACTTTGGGAAGGCCGTCCTAAAACCTTAATTCTAGCCTAATTTAGCCATTCTTTTACCACTTTTGACGCGTGTTTGGGGTCATTGTCCTGTTGGAGCACCCAACTGCGCCCAAGACCCAACCTCCGGGCTGATGATTTTAGGTTATCCTGAAGAATTTGGAGATAATCTTCCTTTTTCATTGTCCCATTTACTCTCTGTAAAGCACCAGTTCTATTGGCAGCAAAACAGGCCCAGAGCATAACACTACCACCACCATGCTTGACAGTAGGCATGGTGTCAGAAAAATTGTATGTAAATTATCAAAAAACTTTCCGTTCTGAGTTCCCAATGAACCATACATGCCAACCCTCCCGGATTTTCCGGGAGACTCCCGAAATTCAGCGCCTCTCCCGAAAACCTCACGGGACAAATTTTCTCCCGAAAATCTCCCGAAATTCAGGCGGACCTGGAGGCCACGCCCCCTCCAGCTCCATGCGGACCTGGAGGGTCTGCATGGAGCAATGTTGTTGTAATATATTGAGTTGGAGGCAAAAACCAGGCGAGGTGATGAAGTACGTCTCTTTACTGTAGACTTCAGAACAGACTCACACACTTGACGTCAGGTGCGCAACACCACGTAAATCGTTGGCCAACCAAAAAGTAACCCCAGTATGCTATAGCCAACATTCACCAGGAGATGGCAACAGACAAACATAGATCACTCTATTAAATTCCTCCCCTTTTAGAATTGTAGAATTTACTCAAAAGAAATAAACAACCCAACCAAAAAATGCAGCAGCTCAATTAAAAACTGTACTTAAGCCACATTCTTTTTTTTTTTTAGTACTGAACTCTTAACCCTCATTTGTAAACAATAACATGCTTGTTATACAAACAGTATTTGTACATCTTTAACACAAATTTTGATACTGTCTTCAGAGATTCAGTTTTTTTGGTGGTACTCGAAACCTTTCTGGGTACCTGCGGATCACTGGTGGGGTTTTTGTTGTGGGTGATCTGGGTTCTGATGATGGCAACTCAGCAGCCCTTGAATCTGGTTCAATGATGACACTAGTTTGTGTCTGACTCACTGATGGTCCTGGTGATGGAACTGAAACAGCACTGTCCAGTTGTACTGATGGCACATTTTCTGCAACTGGTGGAGACTAGATAACTGGCAGTCTCACCATGTTTTCTCGCCATGGTTTTATATATATATATATATATATATATATATATATATATGAAATACTTTACTTGGTGAATTCTAGCTGTAAATATGCCACGCCCCTCCACCCCCCACCCCCACCTCCCCAAATCGGAGGTCTCAAGGTTGGCAAGTATGCAATGAACAGACAAGAGGCTGATTTTGTTGCACCAAGCAAAGGCTTGGAAAATTCCATTGTGTACGAACCTGACACATGGTGTTCCTGGGATTAAAGGCCTCACCTTTTCTCCTCCGAACAAATTGCTGGGTATTGTGGCCACATGTGTTTGGTGTTCATATATTTCGGCGTCTAGAATGGATTAATTGGATTTCCAACTTCTTAAGGGAAACAAATTGCTTCGGTTTTCATACGATTTGTTTTTCGTCTGACCTTTCCGTACGTATTCCACACAACCGAGGTACTTCGTACCCTGAAAGTCCCTCTTGTCTTTATCTTGTCATCTTCTATCAAGTTCCATCTTTACATTTTTTTCCACGACCCAGCAGGGATTCTGCAACATATCCAGGAGCTTCCCGTGGGGAATCTGCGCGTGCACACCTCCCGCCGCCATCTTTGTGTAGATTAATGGTGGGATAAAATTCCATTACCGCTTGTCCCGTGTCTTCGGGGAGAACTCCGAGGTAAGGGAATGTGTGGGAATGTTTCAAGATAAAAATAGAACGGGGAGTGTTTTGGTAAAGAACGCGTGGCTGGGAGACGGATGATAAAAAGCTAATAGCTGGGAAGTATGGCCATTGCAATGAATCACTGTCATAACAGGAGGAGCAGCGGGACCACTTGAACCTGTTCGGTCCTCACTCCACTAAACCGAGACACTGCGGCTGTCAGACACATGTAGAAACACAATTACTCCATTATTGATAGGGCAAGACATGTCACTGTAAATTGTGCTTCTTCCCTCAGAGGATGTGTGAATGTTGGGCACAGTCTGAGTCCACTTCTCTCGTGGGGAGAAGTTAGTGATGACAACAACTTCTTCCCACTTTAGTCTTTACTTTGTGTGTGTGTGTGGGGGGGGAGAGAATGAGAGAGAAGGTGTAAGAGAGAGTAAGTGTGAAAGAGAGAGAGAGTGTGGGAGAGAGTGTGAGAAAGAGAGAGTGAGTGTGGAAGAGAGTGAGCGAGAGGGAGAGTTTGAGATAGAGAGTGTGAGAGCGAGTGAGAAGGAGGGCGAGAGTGTATGAAAGACAGTGTGAGAGGGTTAGTGTCTGGGATAGAGTGTGCGGGAAAAAGGGTGTATGAGAGAGAGAGTGTGTGGGAGAGAGAGTGTGTGTGTGTGTGTGTGTGTGTGTGAGAGAGAGAATAAGAGAGAGGGTGTAAGAGACAGTGAGTGTGTGGAAGAGAGAGAGTGTGGCGGAGAGTGTGTGGGAGAGAGAATAAGAGAGAGGGTGTAAGAGAGAGTGTGTGGGAGAGAGTGTGAGAGAGAAGAGAGGGTGTAAGATAAAGTGAGTGTGTATAAGAGAGTGTGTGTGAGAGAGAGAATAAGAGGGAGGGTGTAAGAGAGAGTGAGAGTGTGGAAGAGAGAGGGTGTGGGGGAGAGAGTGTGAGAAAGTGAGTGTGGAAGAGAGTGAGCGAGAGGGAGAGTGTGTGTGGGAGAGAATAAGAGAGAGGGTGTAAGAGAGAGAGTGTGTGAGAGAATAAGAGAGGGTGTAAGAGAAAGTGAGTGTGTGGAAGAGAGAGAGTGTGCGGGAGAGAGTGAGAAAGAGAGAGTGAGTGTGGAAGAGAGTGAGCGAGAGGGAGAGTTTGAGAGAGTGTGAGAGCGAGTGAGAAGGAGAACGAGAGTGTATGAAAGATATTGTGAGAGGGTTAGTGTCTGGGATAGAGAGTGTGCGGGAAAATGGGTGTATGAGAGAGAGAGTGTGTGGGAGAGAGAGTGTGTGTGTGTGTGTGTGTGTGTGGGAGAGTGTGAGAGAGAGAATAAGAGGGAGGGTGTAAGAGAGAGTGAGTGTGTGGAAGAGAGAGAGTGTGTGGGAGAGAGAGAATAAGAGAGAGGGTGTAAAAGAGAGTGAGTGTGTGGAAGAAAGAGTGTGTGTGTGTGTGTGTGTGTGTGTGTGTGTGTGTGTGTGTGTGTGTGTGTGTGTGTGTGTGAAAGAGAGAAAGTGTGTGGGAGAGAGAGTGTGAGAGAATAAGAGAGGGTGTAAGAGAAAGTGAGTATGTGGAAGAGAGTGTGTGGGAGAGAGAATAAGAAGGAGGGTGTAAGAGAGAGTGAGTGTGTGGAAGAGAGAGAGTGTGGGGGAGAGAGTGGGAGAAAGAGAGAGTGAGTGTGTGGAAGAGAGAGAGTGTGGGGGAGAAAGAGAGAGTGAGTGTGGAAGAGAGTGAGCGAGAGGGAGGGTTTGAGAGAGTGAGAGCGAGAGTGTATGAAAGATATTGTGAGAGGGTTAGTGTCTGGGATAGAGAGTGTGCAGGTAAAAAGGGTGTGAGAGAGAGAGAGTGTGTGTGTGTGTGTGTGTGTGTGTGTGTGTGTGTGTGTGTGTGTGTGTGTGTGTGTGTGTGTGTGTGTGTGTGTGTGTGTGAGAGAGAGAATAAGAGGGAGGGTGTAAGAAAGAGAGTGAGAGTGGAAGAGAGAGAGTGTGGGGGAGAGTGTGTGAGAGAGAGAATAAGAGGGAGGGTGTAAAATAGAGAGAGAGTGTGTGGGAGAAAGTGTGTGGGAGAGAGAATAAGAGAGGGTGTAAGAGAAAGTGAGTGTGTGGAAGAGAGAGAGTGTGGGGGAGAGTGTGTGTGAGAGAGAGAATAAGAGAGAGGGTGTAAGAGAGAGAGAGAGTGTGTGGGAAAGAGGGTGTAAGAGAGAGAGAGAAGAGAGTGTGTGGGAGAGAGTGTGTGTGGGAGAGAGAATAAGAGGGAGGGTCTAAGAGAGAGAGAGTGTGTGGGAAAGAGGGTGTACGAGAGAGAGAGAAGAGAGTGTGTGGGAGAGAGTGTGTGTGTGTGAGAGAGAATAAGAGGGAGGGTGTAAGAGAGAGTGAGTGTGTGGAAGAGAGAGAGTGTGGGAGAGAGAATAAGAGGGAGGGTCTAAGAGAGAGTGAGTGTGTGGAATAGAGAGAGTGTGTGGGAGAAAGAGAATGTGAGACAGAGCGAGACAGAGTGTGAGAGAGTGAGTGTGTGTGTGAAAAAGAGTGTGTGGAAGAAAGTGAGTGTGAGTGTGTGGGAGAGAGTCTGATAGAGTGAGAGAGTGAGAAAGAGAGAGTGAGTGTGGGAGAGAGCATGAGAGAGAGAAAGTGAGTGTGTGTGTGGAAGAGAGAGAGAGAGGGCGTAAGAGAGAATGAGCTTGTTTGAGAGAGAGAAAGAGAGAAATTGTGAGAGCAAGTGAGAAATAGAGAGTGAGTGAGTGAGCGAGAGAGCGAGAGTGTGTGAAAGAGAGAGTGTGAGTGTGTGAGAGAGAGAGGGTGTAAGAGAAAGAGAGAGAGAGAGTGTGTGTGAAAAGGAGAGTGAGCGAGTGAGAGGTTGAGTGTCTGGGAGAGAGAGCTTGTGGGAGAGTGTGAGAGAATGAGAGAGAGGGTGTAAGAGAGAGTGAGTGTGTGGAAGAAAGAGTCTGAGACAAAGAGTTTGAGAGAGAGTGAGTGTGTGTGTGGAAGAGAGAGAGAGAGAGGGCAGGGCGTAAGAGAGAATGAGCTTGTTTGAGAGAGAGAAAGAGAGAAATTGTGAGAGCGAGTGAGAAATAGAGAGTGAGTGAGTGAGCGAGAGAGCGAGAGTGTGTGAAAGAGAGAGTGTGAGTGTGTGAGAGAGAGAGGGTGTAAGAGAAAGAGAGAGAGAGAGTGTGTGTGAAAAGGAGAGTGAGCGAGTGAGAGGTTGAGTGTCTGGGAGAGAGAGCTTGTGGGAGAGTGTGAGAGAATGAGAGAGAGGGTGTAAGAGAGAGTGAGTGTGTGGAAGAAAGAGTCTGAGACAAAGAGTTTGAGAGAGAGTGAGTGTGTGTGAGAGAGAGAGAGAGAGTGTAAGAGAGTGTGAGAGCGAATGAAAAATAGAGAGTGGGTGTGTGGGAGAGAGTGAGTAAGATAGCAAGAGTGTGTGAAAGAGAGAGTGAGTGTGTGGGAGAGAGGGTGTAAGCGAGAGTGGGTGTGTGGGAGGGAGTGTGAGAGAGATTGTGTGAGAGAGAGCGAGTGTGTGTGTGGGAGAGAGAGAGTGTGTGACAGATGATGTAAGAGAGAGAGAGTGTGTATGGGAGAGAGAGAGTGTGTGTGAGAGATGATGTAAGAGAGAGAGTGTGTATGGGAGAGAGAGAGTGTGTGTGAGAGATGATGTAAGAGACAGAGAGTGTATGGGAGAGAGAGAGTGTGTGTGAGAGAGAGAGAAAAAGTGTGAGAGAGAGTGACAGAGTG
Source organism: Nerophis lumbriciformis (assembly GCF_033978685.3). Taxonomy (NCBI): domain Eukaryota; kingdom Metazoa; phylum Chordata; class Actinopteri; order Syngnathiformes; family Syngnathidae; genus Nerophis; species Nerophis lumbriciformis. The sequence continues at coordinate 60,018,960 of NC_084550.2, read as the reverse complement.
TGTGAGAGGGTGAGTGTGTGGGAGAGAGAGAGACTTCTTGATTAATGCAATATTTTTGTGATTAATCACGAGTTTACTCGTTAATTTGTGTTGATATATATGCATGTCCATGTGTATCTAAATATAAAAAACAAACATTTTAAATATATATTTTAAATACATTGAAACAGAATATATATGAATAAGTAAAACATGTGTTCTTTGTTTTTATTTTTTAAAGGCAACTTCCTCACAAAATGTTTTCCACTTATTTGGCCGAATGCAGCTGAGATAGGTTCCAGCGACCCCGAAAGGGACAAGCGGTAGAAAATTGGATGGATTATTATTATTATTATTGTCAATTACTCCTACAGTAGCATTATGTTCCAAGACCTAAATGTACATTTAAATGTAAAAAAAAACCAAAACAACATAATTACCAAATGCACCCATAAAATCCAAGTTGTTTACAGAAACTTGACAGAAACCATCTGAATCTAGTTGTGTCACAAAAAACTCATGATGATGATGAAAATATTTGACTGATGTTTTTGTTTATTTAGTTGTATCTTGTGGAATAGAATTATGGACTTCTCAATTGAATTTCCAATAATATATTTGTTTTATTGGGGGCATAAATAAGTTCATACATTGTACTGCTCCTTTTCATTCATGATTTAGTTCTATATTGAGTAGGATAAAAATGGAAATTAAAATGAATAAAAGTGCTAAAATGCCTATTGTTTGCCAATTAAATTATTAACATTTAATCACAAATCAAGCCACTGTGACACTATTGTTAATTTTTTTAATGTTTTTATTATTATTTTTTATAAATGGCTGTGATGATAATGTCAATGAAGGATTTCTAATCACTGCTATGTTGGAAATTCTTATTAATATTGATACTGTTGTTGATATTGTTCATTTTTGTTTGACTACTTTTGGATTGTTTTGTGTCATGTTTGTGTGTCCTCTCAATTGCTCTGTTGATTGCTATTCGGAATGTTGCTGGGCCGATTTTTGGAATTGAAATTGGAATATTATGGTGTTATTGTGTATTATTTTGTTGGATTGATTAATAAAATAAATTAAACATTTTTTTTAATGTAATTATAATTTACATTTTGATTTAAATGAAGCAACATTTTGTTGTATTTTTTATTTATTTAATTAAAGGTATAAAAATAAAGCAAAACTTGATTCCCCTTTAGATACAGTGTTATATTATAATTATGGTTATTGTTATTATTGTGTTTCTGTCTACAGTTTGGCCCATAAATATTTGCACTACTTAGATCAGGGGCGTCAAACGTAAGGCCCCCCTCATCATTGAGCTCACGCCAGCAAGTGAAAGCCGGGACAATGTTGATCCTTGACTGTCCTTAGGCTCCGTTTTTCTTTATTGTCTCCTCAGACAAAACTTTTCGTTTCTTTGGTTGTTTTGCAGCTTCGGCCATGATAGCAATCATTGTACGAAGGCGTTCTTCTCCCTCTTTTAGTTTTCTGGCGGCACGCAGGCGTTCGCATGCACTTCCGTCTTTTTAACGGATGCGTAAAGGAGAAGTGACGTATGTCGTAAGCCAGGGGTGTCAAATATACGACCCGCAGGCCGGATCAGGCCCGCGAACAGGTTTTATCCGGCCCGCGGGATGAGTTTGCTAAGTATAAAAATGAGCCGAAATTTTTGAATGAAAGAAACAGCTGTTCTAAATGTGTCCACTAGATGTCGCAATAGCAATTCTTCGTATCTTTGTAGATGATGCTACATTTGTAAAAAAAATTAAAAAAATAAACCACGTCAGTGCACCAGTCGAGGAAAATGAGCAAACCACATAAATAACATCCTGTAATTTGATGTACTTTTTTTATCTTGACAGATTGAAATGAACACCAATGAGTTTACTGATGAACATTATCACATCATTTTTTTGGAATGTATAAATAACGACAAATAAAGGTGGAATACTATTAACCGCAACATGTAAGTGTAAAAAAAACCCAACAACAACATGATTTGTACATTTTCAGAATGTGCTTGTTCTGTTTTTAAAGGGGAACATTATCACAATTTCAGAAGGGTTGAAACCATTAAAAATCAGTTCCCAGTGGCTTATTTTTTTTTTCAAAGTTTTTTTCAAAATTTTACCCATCACGCAATATCCCTAAAAAAAGCTTCAAAGTGCCTGATTTTAACCATCGTTATAAACACCCGTCCATTTTCCTGTGACGTCACATAGTGATGCCAACACAAACAAACATGGCGCATAGAACAGCAAGGTATAGCAACATTAGCTCGGATTCAGACTCGGATTTCAGCGGCTTAAGCTATTCAACAGATTACGCATGTATTGAAACGGATGGTTGTAGTGTGGAGGCAGGTAGCGAAAACGAAATTGAAGAAGAAACTGAAGCTATTGAGCCATATCGGTTTGAACCGTATGCAAGCGAAACCGACAAAAACGACACGTGAGAAAGCGAGGACGAATTCGGCGATCTCCTTCTAACCAACGATTGGTATGTGTTTGTTTGGCATTAAAGGAAACTAACAACTATGAACTAGGTTTACAGCATATGAAATACATTTGGCAACAACATGCACTTTGAGAGTGCAGACAGCCCAGTTTTCATCAATTAATATATTCTGTAGACATACCTTCATCCGCTCTCTTTTCCTGAAAGCTGATCTGTCCAGTCCAGTTGGAAATGCATCTGCTTTGAGTGTCGCAGGATATCCACACATTCTTGCCATCTCTGTCGTAGCATAGCTTTCGTTGGTAAAGTGTTGAACAAACGTCCAATTTCTTGCCACTTTCGCATCTTTGGGCCACTGGTGCAACTTGAATCCGTCCCTGTTCGTGTTGTTACACCCTCCGACAACACACTGACGAGGCATGATGTCTCCAAGGTACGGAAAACAGTCGAAAAAACGGAAAATAACAGAGCTGATTTGACTCGGTGTTTGTTATGTGTTTGAGAAAATGGCGGATTGCTTCCCGAGAGCGAATAATAGAAAGGCGTTTAATTCGCCAAAATTCACCCATTTAGAGTTCGGAAATCGGTTAAAAAATATATGGTCTTTTTTCTGCAACATCAAGGTATATATTGACGCTTACATAGGTCTGGTGATAATGTTCCCCTTTAAACAAAGAAAACAATCTGAAGTCGTCTTTATTTCAGTCAGGCCCACTTGGCAGTAGATCTTTCTCCATGTGGCCCCCCCATCTAAAATGAGTTTGACACCCCTGACTTAGATCCATCGGTTTGTATGATGGAATATGCTTTAGATTAGGAGAGGTTGCTTTGCTTTTTCCATGTACTTTGTTGCCAGTTGACCTTTGTTCCATCTGGCCAAAGAATCTGATTGTCTGGCTCTCCAGAGACCTGTTGAATCCATGCCACACTTTTGTTCCTCTGACTGTTGTGGTCAAACAAATAGAAACATGAAAGTCCGCACACAAAGAATTCATTGAAGAAGAAGTTCTATCGGAAGTCTCAAAGGGCCTAAACAGATGTCCAGATCCTTCTGTACATGCCGAAGTCCTCATGAAGGGAGAGTAGAGTGGGAGTAGTGCAGGTGGTGCGCGTCAACTTTCGTTTCGCGAAATTGCCTCGAGACGGCAAGATATCCAAATCTGATGCATGCAATGACTACGTGGTCGGAAAGAAAGTAGTTATCAGAGGAAGGATGAGTTCAGTGGAAGGTTAACATCCCACAAAACGGATACTTTCCTCTCAATGACGAATGAGAATGTTTATATTTTGCCTACTAAAAATTTTGGGATTTTTCCCAGAATTTATTTCTGTTTGCTTCAATGTAATATTAGTATTAGATAGATGGATAGATAGGTCTTTATTGTCATTGCACAAGTACAACAAAACTTTGTTTTCAGCACAAACCCGTTCAAGATTAGACAAACAAACAGTGTACAGGGTTAAAGAACAGGAACGCTGATGGGTCGCCACAAGGCGCCCCGTAAAAGATGGGGAAAAAGGTAAAACGCTGGGGAAGGATGGGTAAAAAAATACGATCTAGATTGGGCTCCTAAGGGGGCCCAGTTTGGAGTGGGAAAAAAAACCTCCATAGCAAAGCAGATATACATATTACAACGTACATCTCGAGATATCTAGCAACAGAGGGAAGGGAGTGCGGGGTCATGGTAGTCGGCCGCAGCTCTCAGGCGCTGACCATCCTTTCATCACTCCTATGGGATTTGCGTCAAGGGCGTTGGGTTGGGGGTTGGGGTGTATATGTGTGGCGTATATTTTTTTGGATGCATGTTTGTGTTTAAGCCTGCAGTGTGGTTTCTGTTCCGCGGCCTTGATCTTGTGCAGTCACTAATCCAAAGTCAACAACAACAGGTGTGTGTCCATGAGAGACAAGAAGGGAGTTTGTTGTGACTTCGCCGCACTGTCCTTCGGGAGAGTCTCGAAGCCAGGGAAACAATCCAAGTTAGAATGTTTTGTATGCGAGTGAAAATAAAATTTGCTTTTCACTCTAAATTGTCTATGACTGGTCCTCAGAAATCCTGCGGGGCAGACAGTCCGATGTGATCCAAATCAGAAGAGTGTCCACAGTTCTTCCCGCGTCCTCCAATCATTTGTGGCAGCTTAATTGACTGAGATTAAATAACGTCACATCTGGCTCATTGGATAATGCGTGGTGGTCAATCTCGCGTCTGTTCTCAATGGGTACTAGGCGCCATTGAGTTTTTCTCTAAGAAAAATGCCCTATGATTGCGAAACGGATAAACGTTTCTTCGGAGTTCCTCGAGAGGTAACCGAGCAGGCAGAAGACATTGATGCAACGAATCAATGTCTAAAAACATGTTGTTTCAATGTTGTATTGAAACAATGTTTCAAGATAGTTGTACTTGTAAATTGGGACAAAGTTGATGTCTAACGTTGGATCCACGTTGTTGGTTGGGAAATGACCAAATTTCAATGGTCAAATCAACGTCACAACCTGACATTGAATAAACGTTGTCAAAAAGCATGTTGTTTCAACGTGTTTGTGTTCTAGAATATTGGTTGGGAAATGACCAAATTTCAATGGTCAAATCAATGTCACAACCTGACATTGAATAAACGTTGTCAAAAAGCATGTTGTTTCAACGTTGTATTTGTGTTGTGAAATGTTGGTTGGGAAATGACCAAAATTCAATGGTCAAATCAACGTCACAACCTGACATTGATTAAACGTTGTCAAAAAGCATGTTGTTTCAACGTTGTTTGTGTTCTAGAATATTGGTTGGGAAATGACCAAATTTCAATGGTCAAATCAACGTCACAACCTGACATTGAATAAACGTCAAAAAGCATGTTTCAACGTTGTTTGTGTTCTAGAATATTGGTTGGGGAATGGCCAAATTTCAATGGTCAAATCAATGTCACAACCTGACATGGAATAGACGTTGTCAATAAGCATGTTGTTTCGACGTTGTTTGTGTTCTATAATATTGGTTGGGGAATGGCCAAATTTCAATGGTCAAATCAACGTCACAACCTGACATTTATTAAACGTTGTCAAAAAGCATGTTGTTTCAACGTTGTTTGTGTTCTAGAATATTGGTTGGGAAATTACCAATTTCAATGGTCAAATCAACGTCAGAACCTGACATTGAATAAACGTCAAAAAGCATGTTGTTTGAACATTGTTTGTGTTGTAGAATATTGGTCGGGAAATGACCAAATTTCAAAAGTCAAATCAACGTCACAACCTGACATTGAATAAACGTTGTCAAAAAGCATGTTGTTTCAACGTTGTATTTGTGTTGTAGAATATTGGTTGGGAAATGACCAAAATTCAATGGTCAAATCAACATCACAACCTGATATTGAATAAACGTCAAAAAGCATGTTGTTTGAACATTGTTTGTGTTGTAGAATATTTGTTGGGAAATGACCAAATTTCAATGGTCAAATCAAATCAATTGAATAAACGTCAAAAAGCATGTTGTTTGAACATTGTGTTGTAGAATATTGGTTGGGAAATGACCAAATTTCAATGGTCAAATCAACGTCACAACCTGACATTGAATAAACGTCAAAAAGCATGTTGTTTGAACATTGTTTGTGTTGTAGAATATTGGTTGGGAAATGACCACATTTGAATGGTCAAATCAACGTCACTACCTGACATTGAATAAATGTTGTCAAAAAGCATGTTGTTTCAACATTGTATTTGTGTTGTGAAATATCGGTTGGGAAATGACCAAATTGCAATGGTCAAATCAACGTCACAACCTGACATTGAATAAACGTCAAAAAGCATGTTGTTTGAACATTGTTTGTGTTCTAGAATATTGGTTGGGAAATGACCAAATTGCAATGGTCAAATCAACGTCACTACCTGACATTGAAGAAACGTTGTCAAAAAGCATGTTGTTTAAACGTTGTTTGTGTTTTAGAATATTTGTTGGGGAATGGCCAAATTTCAATGGTCAAATCAACGTCACAACCCGACATTGAATAAACGTTGTCAAAAAGCATGTTGTTTCAACGTTGTATTTGTGTTGTGAAATATTGGTTGGGGAATGACACAAATTCAATGGTCAAATCAACGTCACAACCTGACATTGAATAAACGTCAAAAAGCATGTTGTTTGAACATTGTTTGTGCTCTAGAATATTGGTTGGGAAATGATCAAATTTCAATGGTCAAATCAATGTCACTACCTGACATTAAATAAACGTCAAAAAGCATGTTGTTTCAACGTTGTTTGTGTTCTCGAATATTGGTTGGGGAATGGCCAAATTTCAATGGTCAAATCAATGTCACAACTCGACATTGAATAAACGTCAAAAAGCATGTTGTTTCAACGTTGTATTTGTGTTGTGAAATATTGGTTGTGAAATGACCAAAATTCAATGGTCAAATCAACGTCACAACCTGACATTGAATAAACGTAAAAAAGCATGTTGTTTGAACATTGTGTTGTAGAATATTGGTTGGGAAATGACCAAAATTCGATGGTCAAATCAACGTCACAACCTGACATTGAATAAACGTTGTCAAAAAGTATGTTGTTTCAACGTTTTATTTGTGTTGTAGAATATAGGTTGGGAAATGACCAAATTTCAATGCTCAAATCAACGTCACAACCTGACATTGAATAAACGCCAAAAAGCATGTTGTTTGAACATTGTTTGTGTTGTAGAATATTGGTTGGGAAATGACCAAAATTCAATGGTCAAATCAACGTCACAACCTGACATTGAATAAACGTTGTCAAAAAGCATGTTGTTTGAACGTTGTTTGTGTTGTAGAATATTGGTTGGGAAATGACCAAATTTCAATGCTCAAATCAACGTCACAACCTGACATTGAATAAACGTCAAAAAGCATGTTGTTTCAACGTTGTTTGTGTTGTAGAATATTGGTTGGGGAATGGCCAAATTTCAATGGTCAAATCAACGTCACAACCTGACATTGAATAAAGGGTCAAAAAGCATGTTGTTTCAACGTATTTGTGTTGTAGAATATTGGTTGGGAAAGAAGGACACTGCCGCACCTGCAGTGAGCGATAGGGGTCACAGCACAAACAATAACACACCCTTTTAGTGTATTTGCTTGTTTAAACAAAATATATTTGCGCAAAAAAAATCCATAAATTAGCTGCGGAATGTACGGTGCTTAAAACTCAGTTTCATCGTTGTTGAGTCAACACTAGAGATGCGCGGATAGGCAATTATTTCATCCGCAACCGCATCAGAAAGTCGTCAACCATCCGCAATCCACCCGATCTAACATTTGATCAGAACCGCATCCGCCCGCCATCCGCCCGTTGTTATATATCTAATATAGACGATGCAAGGCATTAGTGAGGTTATAAAGCTTTTGCCTGTTAAAGAAAGGAGACTGATCCAATGCAGCACAGACATTCGCGTGCCACGCTGTCACGACCCAGACGCACACCAGTGCGCAATCATATGGGAGCCGCGCTGAGCGCACCTACAAGCGCGTCTCGCTGCCGGCGACGGCCGGGTATATGGGCCCGACGCTCCAGCGCCATCCATTTTCAGGGCTAGTTGATTCGGCAGGTGGGTTGTTACACACTCCTTAGCGGGTTCCGACTTCCATGGCCACCGTCCTAGCTGCTGTCTATATCAACCAGGGTGAGCCCCACCCCTTTCATGAGCGCACTGCGCGCGGAGTGACCCCTGTTACGCGCCCCCGTCAACAGGGGTGGCGGGCAGGTAAGCTGCGCGGGCGGAGCGCGCGGAGTGACCCGTTACGAGCCCCCGGCCACGGGGGTGGCGGGCAGGTAAGCTGCTTACCTGCTGCGCGTGACGCCGGCCGCGGCGAAGGCGGACGAGGCGGGGTGTCGGTGCGGTGGGCGCGGTGGTGACCCTGGACGTGCGTCGGGCCCTTCTCGCGGATCGCCTCAGGTACGGCTCCCGGTGGGGCCCTCTCGGGGGAAGGGGCCTCGGTCCCGGACCCCGGCGAGGCGTCCCTTCTCCGCTCCGTAAAAGTGTCCATCTCTTTTTTTTTTTTTTCTTCTGTTGTGGCATATGCTGCAGGTGCCTGCTCGTTTTTCGTATGTGGGTAACAACATTTAACTATGTATATATATTTCCGAATTGGTTTAACTGCCACCCGCCTGAATCTATTTAAAATCAAATAGTTTTTTATTTCAACCACCCGACCCGACCCGACCCGCCGATAAAATCTAATTTTTTTAAATTTCATCCGCCCGATCCGCGGATAATCCGCGGACTCCGCGGTTGTGCCCGCAAACCGCGCATCTCTAGTCAACACTTAAAAATGTTAGACCCTTTTGCACTACTTTCCTTTCTGCCGCACAAAACAAGTCCAAACATATTAGCTCACTGCTCCCCCGCCCCCGCTATTTAAGTGTGGATATTGCAGCTATCAAGGCAAGAAAATGTATCGCTTTGTCTTATCAAGTCGCCGTCTAATCAGCCGGCGTTACACCAAAGCCTCCCTGAGTCCAGATTTGCAGGCGTTCGCGGCGAGT
>NC_084550.2:59965000-60002500 GCF_033978685.3 Nerophis lumbriciformis | reverse complement strand
CTACCGTCAAGCATGGTGGTGGTAGTATTATGCTCTGGGCCTGTTTTGCTGCCAATGGAACTGCTGCTTTACAGAGAGTAAATGGGACAATGAAAAAGGAGGATTACCTCCAAATTCTTCAGGACAACCTAAAATCATCAGCCCGATGGTTGGGTCTTGGGCGCAGTTGGGTGTTCCAACAGGACAATGACCCCAAACACACGTCAAAAGTGGTAAAGGAATGGCTAAATCGGGCTAGAATGAAGGTTTTAGAATGGCCTTCCCAAAGTCCTGACAATGCTGAAGAAACAAGTCCATGTCAGAAAACTAATACATTTAGCTGAACTGCACCAATTTTGTCAAGAGGAGTGGTCAAAAATTCAAGCAGAAGCTTGTGGATGGCTACCAAAAGCGCCTTATTGCAGGTAAACTTGCCAAGGGACATGTAAGCAAATATTAACATTGCTGTAGAAAATGGATGGATGGAAAATTCAAACGCAAAAAATTCAGTTACCTTCAGTGTAAAAAAAAAAAAAGCTTTCAGAATAAAGACACACGATACACCTCCATTAGACATTAAAATTGAGCATAATTAGATGTCATAATTGTGTTTTTTCCACCGCTGTGTTTTTTGATGTGTTAGTCATTCGGAAGGTGGAAAATGATTTCTTCATCACGGCTGTCAAAAGCATCCCTGTGGGTAAAGATTGTGTTTCCTGGTGTAAACTCCAGCACGCCTCTCTTCACACATGATGATGATGATGGTGATGGCGAGACAGGCCGTCACTCATTCAGACACTCCTGTTTGGCTACAAGGAGCTCCGTCTGCTCTACTCGTCACCTTAGGAAACACATTAGGAGGAGAGTGTGTGGGTTTTTACTTCATGAAAACCTATCTTTGCGTGTGTGTGTGTGTGTGTGTGTGTGTGTGTGTGTGTGTGTGTGTGTGTGTGTGTGTGTGTGTGTGTGTGTGTGTGTGTGTGTGTGTGTGTGTTCTTGTATTTCTACCCTTCTTGAGACATCAACAAGGAAAAGTACCTTCCATATGAGGAGGTGTGAACAAGTTAGGACATAAGTCATGGTCCCAATACAGAAAACCATTGTATCTAATAAAGAATGTCTCATTTGCATCTCTGGTGGTGAAATCTATCAAAATGAGGGTGGTCCCAAAAAGGAGGGATTCTCCAAATTGACTGTGTGTCGCTTTTAAAAGTGCTCCCTCTCTGGTCAACATATGAAATAACAAGTGTGTGTAAGAAATTCAAATGCGCTCCCTCTGGCCAAAATTAATTAAAAAAAATAAAAAATAAACATGTACACAGAGACATACTGTAATAACTTGAAGTAAATAATGTAGATTGAAAAATAAAAATGAACTAAAAGCAGTCTTTTTCTCACAATGTGTCAACTTTTTTCTTATAAAATTGGGAACAATTTCTCATATTCTTTCCGTTTCTGTAATATTGCAATATTTTCTCATAAAATTATTACTTTTTTATGTAAAATTCCTACTTTTTAATGCAAAATGGTGACATTTGTCATATAAAATTCTGACATCACAGTATTGCCAATTGTTTTGTTCATGTAAAATAGTGAAATTTTTTTGATTAAAATGATGACTTTTGTCATAATTTTGCCAAGTAAAAACTCTGATTATTAGTATAATATGGCCAAAAATATTTTAAGTTTTCTTATAAAATTGTGACTTCTGTCAAATAAAATTGCAACTTTTATTGAGTAAAATTCCAACTTTTATCATAATATTGCACAAATGTTCAGTTTTTCTTGTAAAGTTTTTACTTGTGTTGAGTAAAATTACGACTTTTATTATAATACTGCCAAAATGTATTTATTTTTTTGTGAAATTGTGACCTTTTTCTTGTGAAATTCCAACTCATTTTTCACAACAAGCTTTTTTATATTTGCATAGTATGTATATATTATTAATGTTGCAAATACACATCTTTATATATCTAGAGAGGTAGGCATTATTTGGAGGTCTCAAGAAGTTCACAAATACAAGATTGTGTGTGTGTGTGTATGCGTGTATGTGTGTGTGTGTGTGTGTGTGTGTATATATGTGTGTGTGTGTGTGTGTGCATGACAGCGGTGATGGATGTGCGATCTGGCTGATGTGATTAATTACACCCGTGGTCCACGGCACAAGGACTACTCTGGTGGAATACATATCCGCTCTCTGTGTGACGTACGACCGCACAGGACGGACCGTGCTTCAGTTACAGCGAATTTGCACGTCGGGAATCATGCAAATGATCATGCAGTGTTGTACTGTTCTCAAATTATCCCGGAGAACAGAACACCAGCAAGACTAAAACAAACAAACAAAAAAAAAAAAAAAAACCTCCAGATATTTGAAAATGCATATGGGCTTATTCAATTTCAATTTCTTATATTGACCTCAAAATTATTGACGATAAACGATATTATTGCTTTTTTTTTTTTTTTCAACCAAATTAACAACTGACATAATAACATGACATAATAATAACAATGCAAGTATACCCTTTCAAAATGCAATAAACTTGTATTTCTGGTGTATAATATACAGTATAATATCCAAATTAAATAAAACAAACAATAAATTCAAATATACTCTGTTAGTATAATTTTGCAAAACAAATAATAAATACAAATATAGTCCCTTAATAAAATGTTTTGCTTGAATAAAAAAGCACAACCAAAAGCAATGCAATAATTTCTGTCTCCGTAGGGGACTCTCAAATATGCACGACCAAAACAATGAAAAAGATGGCTAAATAAAGTTATTGTGACCGAAATGATCATGGTTATTATTATTATTATCGTAGTATTGTCGAATGTGTACTTGTGCACACACTAATATCTTTTATACTTTCTTGGCAGGGGAAACATCCAAAAATATTCTGGCTTCATAGGAGTCATATTTTGTCCGTTTAATTATGTTTCTCTTCTTTTTTTTTTTTTTAATTTAAGAAGACGTCAGTCTGTTTCAACTCGAAACGGTCGAGTACACAGCGAAAAACATACTTTATCTGAGTTGTTTCAACAGAAATGTGTGTGGATTCATTGATGTGTTTTATGTCTGCTGGCGTTTTTTTTAATGGCTTTCGTTGTTTCATCTATTTGTAAAAAATACAGTAGAAGTGAAGTGAATTACATTTATATAGCGCTTTTTCTCAAGTGACTCAAAGCGCTTTACATAGTGAAACCCAATATCTAAGTTACATTTAAACCAGTGTGGGTGGCACTGGGAGCAGGTGGGTAAAGTGTCTTGCCCAAGGACACAACGGCAGTGACTAGGATGGCGGAAGCTGGGATCGAACCTGCAACCCTCAAGTTGCTGGCACGGCAGCTCTACCAACCGAGCTATACCGTCCCGTACCGTAGACAAAGATATTAGACATATTGTCTATTCAGCAACATGATTTTATAATTGTGTAGCTGCTGGATGACATAAGGGGCTGATTAAAACAAATTCATTGATGTGTTTTGCTGTCTGCCTGTGTTTTTTAAATGGCTTTCGTGGTTTCATCTATTTGGGAAAAATACAGTAGACTGTAAAAAAATAAAGATATTAGACATATTGTCTATTCAACAACATGATTTTATAATTGTGTAGCTGCTGGATGACATAAGGGGCTGATTAAAACAAATTAATTGATGTGCTTTGGTGTCTGTTGGCGTTTTTTAATGACTTTCGTTGTTTCATCTATTTGGGAAAAATACAGTAGACAGTAAAAAATAAAGATATTAGACATATATTGTCTATTCAGCAACATGATTTTATAATTGTGTAGCTGCTGAATGACATAAGGGGCTGATTAAAACAAATCAATTGATGTGTTTTGGTGTCTGCAGGCGTTTTTAATGGCTTTCGTTGTTTCATCTATTTGTAAAAAATACAGTAGACAATAAAGATATTAGAGATATCGTCTATTCAGCAACATGATTTTATAATTGTGTAGCTGCTGGATGACATAAGGGGATGATTAAAACAAATCTGTTGATGTGTTTTGGTGTCTGCTGGCGTTTTTTTAATGGCTTTCGTTGTTTCATCTATTAGGGAAAAATACAGTAGACAGTCAAAAATAAAGATAATAGACATATTGTCTATTCAGCAACATGATTTTATAATTGTGTAGCTGCTGGATGACATAAGGGGCTGATTAAAACAAATTTGTTGATGTGTTTTGGTGTCTGCTGGCGTTTTTTTTAATGGATTTTGTGGTTTTATCTATTTGTAAAAAAATACAGAAGACAATAAAGATATTAGACATATCGTCTATTCAGCAACATGATTTCATAATTGTGTAGCTGCTGGATGACCTAAGGGGATGATTAAAACAAAATCATTGATGTGTTTTGGTGTCTGCTGGTGTTTTTTGTTTTTTTAAAGCTTTAGGTAGTCTATTTGTGAAAAATACAGTAGACAGTCAAAAATAAAGATATTAGACATATCATCTATTCAGCAACATGATTTTATAATTGTCTAGCTGCTGGATGACACAAGGGGCTGGTTAAAACAAATTCATTGATGTGTTTTGGTGTCTGCTGGCGTTTTGTTAATGGCTTTCGTTGTTTCATCTATTTGTAAAAAATACAGAAGACAATATAGATTTTAGACATATCGTCTATTCATCAACATGATTTTATAATTGTGTAGCTTCTGGATGACATAAGGGGCTGATTAAAATAAATTTCTTGATGTGTTTTGGTGTCTGCTGACTTTTTTTAATGTCTTTCGTTGTTTCATCTATTTGTGAAAAACACAGAAGACAATATAGATTTTAGAGATATCGTCTATTCAGCAACATGATTTTATAATTGTGTAGCTGCTGGATGACATAAGGGGCTGATTAAAACAAATTAATTGATGTGTTTTGGTGTCTGTTGGCGTTTTTTTAATGGTTTTCGTTGTTTCATCTATTTGGGGAAAAAACAAACAAAAAAAAACCGTGCGTTTTGCATTTTTTTGCGTCTGGAAGATTTGAAAATGTGCTCAGTTATTGCCAGCATCACCCGTGTAGATGCACAACAGGACTGCTTCTAATTTGCCCATAAAAAGTGGTACATGTCTGCCGCTGGTTTGAAAACAAAACGCCACAAGATAACACGAAAAGTGCAATAAATGGTGGAAAATGGTGCAAAAACCTCATTTAAATAGGGCGGTGTGCACCAGTTATCAATTTTACACGCAGTATTAGTAGATCACACGCCCACTATTAATGTGCGCTTTAGCGTCGGCTATGTGGATCTCAGCACCGATTTAAGAGGAAAATTAAATACATTTGACTTTAATCCTGTAAAATTACATAATTTTTTCTTGTAAAATTGTAACTTTTTTTTCTCTCAAAATTTTTTTGACATACTTTCAATTCTTGTTCAATGACAACTTTTTTTCCCTCAAAATAACCTTAAAACATTTTTAATGATATATTTGACTTTAATCCCGTATAATTACATAATTTTTTCTTGTAAAATTTTTACTTTTTTCCCTCAAAAAATTCTGACATACTGCAATTCTTGTTCAATGACAACTTATTTTCTAAAAAAAAATAAACATTTTTAATAATATATTTGACTTTAAACCTGTAAAATGAATTTTTTTCTTGTAACATTTTTACTTTTTTCCCTCAAAAAATTCTGACATACTGCAATTCTTGTTCAATGACAACTTATTTTCCAAAAAAACTAAAAAAATTTAATAATATATTTGACTTCAATCCTGTAAAATGAAATTTTTTCTTGTAAAATTTTAGATGTTTTTCTCAAAATATTCTGACATACTGCAATTCTTGTTCAATGACAACTTTATTTCTAAAAAAAAACAAAACAAAAACATTTTTAATTATATATTTGACTTTAATCCTGTCAAATGAAATTTTTTCTTGTAAAATTTTAGATGTTTTTCCTCAAAATATTCTGACAAACTTCAATTCTTGTTAAATGATAACTTATTTTCTAAAAAAAAAAAAAAAAACAGTTTTAATAATATATATGACTTTAATCTTGTAAAATGACAATTTTTTCTTGTAACATTTTACCTTTTTTTCTGAAAATATTCTGACTCACTGCAATTCTTGTTCAATGACAACTTATTTTCTGAAAAAACAAACATTTTTAATAATATATTTGACTTTAATCTTGTAAAATACATAATTTCTTCTTGTAAAATTGTAACTTTTTTTCTCTCAAATTTTTTTTGACATACTTCAATTCTTATTCAATGACAACTTTTTTTTCTCAAAAACCCCCAAAACATTTTTAATAATATATTTGACTTTAAACCTGTAAAATTACATAATTTTTTCTTGTAAAAGTTTTACTTTTTTTCCCATAAAATATTCTGACACACTGCAATTCTTGTTAAATGACAACTTATTTTCTAAAAAATTTAAAAAAAAATGTAATAATATATTTGACTTTAATCTTGTAAAATTACATAATTTTTTCTTGTAAAATTTTTACTTTTTTCCCTCAAAAAATTCTGACATACTGCAATTCTTGTTCAATGACAGCTTATTTTCCAAAAAAACTAAACATTTTTAATAATATATTTGACTTTAATCCTGTAAAATGAAATTTTTTCTTGTAAATTTTTAGATGTTTTTCTCAAAATATTCTGACATACTGCAATTCTTGTTCAATGACAACTTTTTTCTAAAAAACAAAAACAAAACAAAAACATTTTTAATAATATATTTGACTTTGAACCTGTAAAATGACATAATTCTTTCTTGTAAATTTTTAACTTTTTTTCTCAAAATATTCTGACTCACTGCAATTCTTGTTCAATGACAACTTATTTTCTAAAAAAACAAACATTTTTAATAATATATTTGACTTTAATCTTGTAAAATACATAATTTCTTCTTGTAAAATTGTAACTTTTTTTCTCTCAAAATTTTTTTGACATACTTCAATTGTTGTTCAATGACAACTTTTTTTTCTCAAAAACCCCCAAAACATTTTTAATAATATATTTGACTTTAAACCTGTAAAATTACATAATTTTTTCTTGTAAAAGTTTTACTTTTTTTTCCATAAAATATTCTGACACACTGCAATTCTTGTTAAATGACAACTTATTTTCTAAAAAAAATTTAAAAAAATGTAATAATATATTTGACTTTAATCTTGTAAAATTACATAATTTTTTCTTGTAAAATTTTTACTTTTTTCCCTCAAAAAATTCTGACATACTGCAATTCTTGTTCAATGACAGCTTATTTTCCAAAAAAACTAAACATTTTTAATAATATATTTGACTTTAATCCTGTAAAATGAAATGTTTTCTTGTAAATTTTTAGATGTTTTTCTCAAAATATTCTGACATACTGCAATTCTTGTTCAATGACAACTTTTTTCTAAAAAACAAAAACAAAACAAAAACATTTTTAATAATATATTTGACTTTGAACCTGTAAAATGACATAATTCTTTCTTGTAAATTTTTAACTTTTTTTCTCAAAATATTCTGACATACTGCAATTCTTGTTCAATGACAACTTATTTTCTAAAAAAAAAAAAAAAAACATTTTTAATAATATATTTGACTTTAATCTTGTAAAATACATAATTTTTTCTTGTAAAATTGTAACTTTTTTTCTCTCAAAAAAATTCTGACATACTTCAATTCTTGTTCAATGACAACTTTTTTTTCTCAAAAACCCCCAAAACATTTTTAATAATATATTTGACTTTAATCCTGTAAAATGACATAATTTTTTCTTGTAAATTTTTTTACTTTTTTTCCCCTCAAAATATTCTGACACACTGCAATTCTTGTTAAATAACAACTTATTTTCTAAAAAAAAAAAAAAAAAAAAAATTAATAATATATTTGACTCTAATCCTGTAAAATTACATAATATTTTCTTGTAAATTTTTAACTTTTTTCCTCAAAATATTCTGACACACTGCAATTCTTGTTAAATGACAACTTTTTTCTAAAAAAAAAATAAAAACATTTTAATAATATATTTGACTTTAATCTTGTAAAAAGACAAATTTTTCTTGTAAAATTTTACCTTTTTTTCTGAAAATATTCTGACTCACTGCAATTCTTGTTCAATGACAATTTATTTTCTAAAAAAAACAAAAAACATTTTTAATAATTTATTTGACTTTAATCTTGTAAAATACATACTTTTTTTCTTGTAAAAGTGTAACTTTTTTCTCTCAAAAAAATTCTGACGGACTTCAATTCTTGTTCAATGACAACTTTTTTTTTTTCTCAAAAACCCCCAAAACATTTTAATAATATATTTGACTTTAATCCTGTAAAATGACATACTTTTTTCTTGTAAAATTTTTACTTTTTTCCCTCAAACAATTCTGACATACTGCAATTCTTGTTCAATGACAACTTATTTTCCAAAAAAACTAAATATTTTTAATAATATATTTGACTTCAATCCTGTAAAATGAAATTTTTTCTTGTAAAGTTTTAGATGTTTTTCTCATAATATTCTGACATACTGCAATTCTTGTTCAATGACACATTTATTTCTAAAAAAAACAAAAAAAAAAACATTTTTAATAATATATTTGACTTTAATCCTGTCAAATGAAATGTTTTCTTGTAAAATTTTAGATGTTTTTCTCAAAATATTCTGACAAACTTCAATTCTTGTTAAATGATAACTTATTTTCTAAAAAAAACAAAAAACAGTTTTAATAATATATATGACTTTAATCTTGTAAAATGACAATTTTTTCTTGTAACATTTTACCTTTTTTTCTGAAAATATTCTGACTCACTGCAATTCTTGTTCAATGACAACTTATTTTCTAAAAAAACAAACATTTTTAATAATATATTTGACTTTAATCTTGTAAAATACATAATTTCTTCTTGTAAAATTGTAACTTTTTTTCTCTCAAAATTTTTTTGACATACTTCAATTCTTGTTCAATGACAACTTTTTTTTCTCAAAAACCCCCAAAACATTTTTAATAATATATTTGACTTTAAACCTGTAAAATTACATATTTTTTTCTTGTAAAAGTTTTACTTTTTTTTCCATAAAATATTCTGACACACTGCAATTCTTGTTAAATGACAACTTATTTTCTAAAAAAAATTTAAAAAATGTAATAATATATTTGACTTTAATCTTGTAAAATTACATAATTTTTTCTTGTAAAATTTTTACTTTTTTCCCTCAAAAAATTCTGACATACTGCAATTCTTGTTCAATGACAGCTTATTTTCCAAAAAAACTAAACATTTTTAATAATATATTTGACTTTAATCCTGTAAAATGAAATTTTTTCTTGTAAATTTTTAGATGTTTTTCTCAAAATATTCTGACATACTGCAATTCTTGTTCAATGACAACTTTTTTCTAAAAAACAAAAACAAAACAAAAACATTTTTAATAATATATTTGACTTTGAACCTGTAAAATGACATAATTCTTTCTTGTAAATTTTTAACTTTTTTTCTCAAAATATTCTGACATACTGCAATTCTTGTTCAATGACAACTTATTTTCTAAAAAAAAAAAAAAAACATTTTTAATAATATATTTGACTTTAATCTTGTAAAATACATAATTTTTTCTTGTAAAATTGTAACTTTTTTTCTCTCAAAAAAATTCTGACATACTTCAATTCTTGTTCAATGACAACTTTTTTTTCTCAAAAACCCCCAAAACATTTTTAATAATATATTTGACTTTAATCCTGTAAAATGACATAATTTTTTCTTGTAAATTTTTTTACTTTTTTTCCCCTCAAAATATTCTGACACACTGCAATTCTTGTTAAATAACAACTTATTTTCTAAAAAAAAAAAAAAAAAAAAATTAATAATATATTTGACTCTAATCCTGTAAAATTACATAATATTTTCTTGTAAATTTTTAACTTTTTTCCTCAAAATATTCTGACACACTGCAATTCTTGTTAAATGACAACTTTTTTCTAAAAAAAAATAAAAACATTTTAATAATATATTTGACTTTAATCTTGTAAAAAGACAAATTTTTCTTGTAAAATTTTACCTTTTTTTCTGAAAATATTCTGACTCACTGCAATTCTTGTTCAATGACAATTTATTTTCTAAAAAAAACAAAAAACATTTTTAATAATTTATTTGACTTTAATCTTGTAAAATACATACTTTTTTTCTTGTAAAAGTGTAACTTTTTTCTCTCAAAAAAATTCTGACGGACTTCAATTCTTGTTCAATGACAACTTTTTTTTTTTCTCAAAAACCCCCAAAACATTTTAATAATATATTTGACTTTAATCCTGTAAAATGACATACTTTTTTCTTGTAAAATTTTTACTTTTTTCCCTCAAACAATTCTGACATACTGCAATTCTTGTTCAATGACAACTTATTTTCCAAAAAAACTAAATATTTTTAATAATATATTTGACTTCAATCCTGTAAAATGAAATTTTTTCTTGTAAAGTTTTAGATGTTTTTCTCATAATATTCTGACATACTGCAATTCTTGTTCAATGACACATTTATTTCTAAAAAAAAAAAAAAAAAAAAAAACATTTTTAATAATATATTTGACTTTAATCCTGTCAAATGAAATGTTTTCTTGTAAAATTTTAGATGTTTTTCTCAAAATATTCTGACACACTTCAATTCTTGTTAAATGATAACTTATTCTCTAAAACACAAAACAGTTTTAATAATATATTTGACTTTAATCTTGTAAAATTACAATTTTTTCTTGTAAAATTTTACCTTTTTTCTGAAAATATTCTGACTCACTGCAATTCTTGTTCAATGACAACTTATTTTCTAAAAAAAAAAACATTTTTAATAATATATTTGACTTTAATCTTGTAGAATACATAATTTTTTCTTGAAAAATTGTAACTTTTTTTCGCTCAAAAAAATTCTGACATACTTCAATTCTTGTTCAATGACAACTTTTTTTTCTCAAAAACCCCCAAAACATTTTTAATAATATATTTGACTTTAATCCTGTAAAATGACATCATTTTTTCTTGTAAAATGTTTACTTTTTTTCCCTCAAAATATTCTGACACATTGCAATTCTTGTTCAATGACAACTTATTTTCTAAAAAAAACAAAAAACATTTTTAATAATATATGTGACTTTAATCTTGTAAAATACATATTTTTTTCTTGAAAAATGTTTACTTTTTTTCTCTCAAAAAAATTCTGACATACTTCAATTCTTGTTCAATGACAACTTTTTTTTTCTCAAAAATCCCCAAAACATTTTTAATAATATATTTGACTTTAATCCTGTAAATTGAAATCATTTTTTCTTGTAAAATTTTTACTTTTTTCCCTCAAACAATTCTGACATACTGCAATTCTTGTTC
The DNA here is from genome assembly GCF_033978685.3 of Nerophis lumbriciformis. NCBI lineage: Eukaryota > Metazoa > Chordata > Actinopteri > Syngnathiformes > Syngnathidae > Nerophis > Nerophis lumbriciformis. The sequence continues at coordinate 59,991,196 of NC_084550.2, read as the reverse complement.
AATGACAACTTATTTTCCAAAAAAACTAAATATTTTTAATAATATATTTGACTTCAATCCTGTAAAATGAAATTTTTTCTTGTAAAGTTTTAGATGTTTTTCTCATAATATTCTGACATACTGCAATTCTTGTTCAATGACACATTTATTTCTAAAAAAACAAAACAAAACAAAAACATTTTTAATAATATATTTGACTTTAATCCTGTCAAATGAAATGTTTTCTTGTAAAATTTTAGATGTTTTTCTCAAAATATTCTGACACACTTCAATTCTTGTTAAATGATAACTTATTCTCTAAAACACAAAACAGTTTTAATAATATATTTGACTTTAATCTTGTAAAATTACAATTTTTTCTTGTAAAATGTTACCTTTTTTCTGAAAATATTCTGACTCACTGCAATTCTTGTTCAATGACAACTTATTTTCTAAAAAAAAAAACATTTTTAATAATATATTTGACTTTAATCTTGTAAAAGACATAATTTTTTCTTGAAAAATTTTAACTTTTTTTCGCTCAAAAAAATTCTGACATACTTCAATTCTTGTTCAATGACAACTTTTTTTTCTCAAAAACCCCCAAAACATTTTTAATAATATATTTGACTTTAATCCTGTAAAATGACATCATTTTTTCTTGTAAAATGTTTACTTTTTTTCCCTCAAAATATTCTGACACATTGCAATTCTTGTTCAATGACAACTTATTTTCTAAAAAAAAACAAAAAAATTTTTTAATAATATATGTGACTTTAATCTTGTAAAATACATATTTTTTTCTTGAAAAATGTTTACTTTTTTTCTCTCAAAAAAATTCTGACATACTTCAATTCTTGTTCAATGACAACTTTTTTTTTCTCAAAAATCCCCAAAACATTTTTAATAATATATTTGACTTTAATCCTGTAAATTGAAATCATTTTTTCTTGTAAAATGTTTACTTTTTTTTCCTCAAAATATTCTGACACACTGCAATTCTTGTTAAATGACAACTTATTTTCTAAAAAAAAAAAAAAACATTTTTAATAATATATTTGACTTTAATCTTGTAAAATGAAAATGTTTTCTTGTACAATTTTAACTTTTTGTTCTCAAAATATTCTGACATGTTGCAATTCTTGTTTAATGACAACTTTTTTTCTAAAAAAAACCCAAAACAAAATAATTTTTAATTAATTTAATTTTTGATATTATGGTAAATGACTGCCAGATTCATTTTCTACAGCAAAACAATACGTAAAGAGAAGTTGTTAGTCAAATGTGGGTCATCTGGATATAACTGGGGCCTCTGAAATGTGCTTACCGTATTTTTCGGACTATAAGTCGCAGTTTTTTTCATAGTTTGGCCAGGGGTGCGACTTATACTCAGGAGCGACGTATGTGTGAAATGATTAACACATTACCGTAAAATATCAAATAATATTATTTATCTCATTGACGTAAGAGACTAGACGTATAAGATTTCATGGGATTTAGCGATTAGGAGTGACAGATTGTTTGGTAAACGTATAGCATGTTCTATATGTTATAGTTATTTGAATGACTCTTACCATAATATGTTACGTTAACATACCAGTTGGTTATTTATGCCTCATATAACGTACACTTATTCAGCCTGTTGTTCACTATTCTTTATTTATTTTAAATTGCCTTTCAAATGTCTATTCTTGGTTTTGGCTTTTATCAAATACATTTCCCCAAAAAATGCGACTTATGCGACTTATATATGTTTTTTTTCCTTCTTTATTATGCATTTTTGGCAGGTGCGACTTATACTCCAGTGCGACTTATACTCCGAAAAATACGGTATTCGAAGTGAATGTTTTGACACATGTTTACCCTTTAAGTAGTTCAAGAGTAGAAATGCATTGAGAATGATGTAATATCTACGCGTGAAGGTGGAATAAATTGGCCTGTAATTCTCATAAGATAACTGTAAACGGTCAAATAATCGGCAAAGTATCTCCATGCATCAAATTGACTGTCAGCGCTGCACACAATGCTCCTCTCACTCCAACTAATCACTCATTACTTTGGCAGGAAAACAATCGAGCGAGTGTGTGCCGTCTAATGAGTCCGGCGGAGAGCTGGTCTTATGCACACATGCGCCGCCAGATAAAGTGCAAGCTGCAAATTAGCTCGTCAAAGTCGCATTTCTCTCAATTGAAACCGCTTAGCGTGTCCGCCCATCAAAACAAGCAGACTTGGGCAAGACTCTGGGAAGTTTGGGGAAAGTCAGGAAACTTTGTTGGGGAGGGAATTAACACTAGAACTCCCAGGGTTTTCTTTGTTGTACAATGGTAACTTTTTTTCCCACATTACATTACAAACTTTAAAAAAAATGTAAAAAAATAAATAAAGTTTTCCTAAATATGTTCACAGTACTTTAATCATGTAAATATTAAATATTACTGTTTTCACAATATATGTTATGAATCAAGTAAAATGACATATTTTCTTGTAAAATGTAAACTTTTTTTTCTGAAAAATATTCCGACATACTGTAATTATTTTTTTCTCACAATATTACGAATTTTCTTAAAACTGACTTCAATCTTGTAAAATGACATAAATTTGTCTTGAAAATTTTATTTTTCTCTCAGAATATTCCAAAAAATTATTTTGTGACAACTGTATCTCACAATAGTGCATCTTGTTGACTTTTTGACCACATATTTTGATTTAATCATGTAAAAGGGCATACTTTTTTCTCAAAAAATGTGAAACTTTTTTATTAAAATATTTTTTTATTAAAACATTTCTACACAATTCTAGTAAAATACCAATTTTCTCACATTACATTTTTCTAAAAAATAACAATACATTTTACTTTAATCTTGTAAAATTACACAATTTTTGCTTGTAAAATTGTACCTTTCTTTTCTCTCAGAAAAATTCTGACATACGTCAATTATAGTTCAATGACAACTTTTTTTTCTCAAAAAAACCTTAAAACATTTTTAATAATATATTTGACTTTAATCCTGTAAAATGACATAATTTTTTCTTGTAAAATGTTTACTTTTTTCCCTCAAAATATTCTGACATACTGCAATTCTTGTTCAATGACAACTTATTTTCTAAAAAAACAAAACATTTTTTAATAATATATTTGACTTTAATCTTGTAAAATGACATTATTTCTTGTAAAATGGCATACATTTTCTTGAAAAATTCAAACTTTTGTCTCAAAATATACCTACAGTGTATAATTCTTATTTTACATTGTAAATTATATTTTGTCCCACAATACTAACTTTTTACTAAAAAAAAAATTTATATATTTTTTCGTAATACCGTATTTTCCAGACTATACCGTAAGTCGCTCCCACTAAAAATTACAACGAAACATTTCCCCCCCATATATTAGCCGCACCGGATTATAAACCGCAGATTTATACGTTGTGAAAAGACTTATTTACACATAATTACTTTATAAATGTTTATTTACATACATTAGTCGTTTCCAAACGGTGTCTGTAACACGGCAGTAAAACAGCTGATCAAACAAAACAGAAGTCATCGAGCTGCAGAAGCGAGCTCTCCAATCAGCTAAACAAACCCAATAACTCCACTGTCACGTTTTGGTGAATTTACTGAAGAATTTGTGAAACTGAAACAATACAAAAATAATGTCATTGTAAGTTGACAATGCTAACACACAACCTGTTAGCAAATTAGATAATGATAACAACGCCAGCTTGATTACATTATGATAGCACATACAAATATGCATAAAAACACTCCTACAGACATCACACACGGGACAGTTTAGTAAGTATAAACAGTTTTAGTTATATTGTAAAACTTACAAACGTTGCTTGGAGTGATGAATGAAGACTCAGTATGAGTAGAAATGCTACGGACAGCCAGAAGGTCGAACGGAAATTGTACTTCCGGTTGAAGGCTCAGTCTAACAAAAGGGCAATAAAGCATTGCAGTACCGGTAGTGAGTGAACTGGTCCAAAAGATGGCGCCATAGCACAAACAATAACACACTTATTCAGTGTATTTGCTTGTTTTTTTGGTTTGTTTGTTTTTTTAAGTTTTTGCGTTACGGCAGTCAGCAAAGAAAAAAGCAGCTTTTTCACAATATTTTTTTACTATAATCCTGTAAAATGGCATAATTTTTTTTGGGAAATGTAAAACATTTTTTTTCCAAAAGTTTCCAACATGATTCTTGTACAATGACAACTTTTTTCTTACAATATTACTAACTTTTTTTTTAAATATTATATTAGATTTTAATCTTGTAAAATTATATAATTTTGTCTTGGAAAATGACCTTTTTTCTCAGAATATTCCAAAAAATTATTGTATGACAACTTTTCCCTCACAATTGTGCAACTTGTTTTCTTAAAAAAGGTTACTTTTTTTTTTTAACAATAAATGTTAATTAATCATGTAAAATGGTATACTTTTTTCTGAGAAAAATAACTTCTTTCTTAAAAAAATTTTTATTAAAATATTTCTACGCAGTTCTTGTAAAATACCTTTTTTCTCTCAACATTGCAATTTTCCAAAAAAAATAAAAAAAATAAAAATACTTTTTCACAATATATTTAACTTTAATCCTGTGAAATGACATACTTTTGCTAGTAAAATTGAAACGTTTTTTTTTCTCAAAATATTCCGACTTACTGTAATACTTGCTCAATGACAACTTTTTTCTCACAATATTACTAACTTTTTTCTCAAAAAAAGTAATTTTTTTCATTATATATTTGACTTTAATCTTGTAAAATGACATAATTTTGTCTTGTAGAATTACTTTTTTCCTCAGAATATTCCTCAAAATTCTTGTGTGACAACTTTGTCTTACAATATTGCAACTTTTCTTTCTTAAATATTACTGTTTTCACAATATATGTTAATAAATCATGTAAAATGACATATTTTCTGAAAATATTCCGACATACTGTAATTATTTTTTCTCACAATATTACGAACCTTTTTCTTAAAACTGACTTCAATCTTGTAAAATGACATAAATGACATACTTTCTGAAAATATTCCGACATACTGTAATTTATTTTTCTCACAATATTACGAACCTTTTTCTTAAAACTGACTTCAATCTTGTAAAATTACATAATTTTGTCTTGAAATTTTTATTTTTCTCTCAGAATATTCCTAAAAAATATTTTATGATCGCTTTATCTCACGATAGTGCATCTTGTTGACTTTTTTGACAACATATTTTTATTTTATCATGTAAAAGGGCATACTTTTTTCTCAAAAACTTTTTTATTAAAATATTTTTTTATTAAAACATTTCTACACAATTCTAGTAAAATACCAATTTTCTCACATTACTTTTTTCTAAAAAATAAAATATTTTTTTCACAATACATTTGATTTTAATCCTGTAAAATTATATCATTTTTTCTTGTAAAATATTTACTTTCCTCAAAATATTCTTTTTTTTTCTAAAAAAACCAAAACATTTTTAATAATATATTTGACTTTAATTTTGTAAAATTACAATTTATTCTTGTAAAATTGTACCTTTTTTTCTGAAAATATTCCAACTCACTGCAATTCTTGTTCAATGACAACTTCTAAAAAAAACTTTCTAAAAAAAACAAAAAAAATGTTTAATATATTTTACTTTAATCTTGTAAAATTACATAATTTTAACTTTTTTTCTCTCAAAAAAATTCTGACATACTTCAATTCTTGTTCAATGACAACTTTTTTTTCTCAAAAACCCCCAAAACAATTTTAATAATGTATTTGACTTTAATCCTGTATAATGACATAATTTTTTCTTGTAAAATGTTTACTTTTTTCCCTCAAAAAATTCTGACATACTACAATTCTTGTTAAATGACAACTTTTTTTCTAAACAAAACAAAATAATTTTTAATAATATATTTGACTTTAATCTTGTAAAATGAAAAATGTTTCTTGTAAAATTGTAACTTTTTTTCCTCAAAATATTCTGACATACTGCAATTTTTGTTCAATGACAAAAAAAATTCTAAAAAAACAAAAACATTTGTAATAATATACTTGACTTTAATCTTGTAAAATGACATAATTTTTTCTTGTAAAATGTTACTTTTTTTTCTCAAAATATTCTGACATACTGCAATTTTTGTTCAATGACAACTTATTTTCTAAAAAAAAACGAAAAAAAAAAACATTTTTAACAATATATTTGACTTTAATCTTGTAAAATGACAATTGTTTCTTGTAAAATTGTACTTTTTTTTCAGAAAATATTCTGACCCCCTGCAATTCTTGTTCAATGACAACTTATTTTCTAAAAAAAAACAAAAATCACTTTTAATAATATATTTGACTTTAATCTTGTAAAATACATAATTCTTTCTTGTAAAATTGTAACTTTTTTTTCCACAAAATATTCTGACATGCTGCAATTCTTGTTCAATGACAACTTATTTTCTAAAAAAACAAAACATTTTTAATAATATATTTGACTTTAATCCTGTAAAATGACAATTTTTTCTTGTAAAAGTTTAACTTTTTTTCCTCAAAATATTCTGACATACTGCAATTTTTGTTCAATGACAATTTATTTTCTAAAAAAAAAACAAACATTTTTAATAATATATTGACTTTAATCTTGTAAAATGACAATTTTTTCTTGTAAAATTTGTACTTTTTTTCTCAAAATATTCTGACGTACTGCAATTCTTGTTCAAGGACAACTCATTTTCTAAAATAAAAATAAAAATAATAAAATTGTTTTTATAATATATTCGACTTTAATCTTGTAAAATTACATAGTTGTGTTTTGTAAAATAATTGTAAACAATGCGTGTCGCCCTCCCCGCCCCCTCCATCCTTCAAATGTCAGTCGGAGCCCGGCTGATGGAGAGCTTTGCGGTATTTAAAATGGCACAAGACGTAGCGAGCCCTAAATCAAAACGTTGCGGGAAAAGCAATCCTCTCCAAGGTGACCCGCGTGGCTTTGCGCCGAGTCATGTTAATGAGGAAGCGGGCAGATAAAAAAAAAAAGATACATTCAAACCAACGACCGCGCGGGCAAACGAGCAACAAAACAACCAAATAACACCCGGCAGGGGGGAGAAAAAAAACAAAAAAAACATTGGAAAAAAAAAACGGAAGATTCCAGAATGAGCCTGAGGTTGTTTTCTCCGTGAACGTTGTGTCGTAAAGAATCACATTCATTATTTAGCCAAGGAATAACCTAATCACACTCAGCAGCCTTTTTGATGGATGCCACGCCAACGCTTAACCGCCAATGCAATCATCATCTAGGGGCTCTTTCCTCAGATACTACCCAAACATGACCGGCAATTTTGGGCAACCATTTGTCTTCCCCCCCACCCCCCCACCCCCACGTCTTGTCTATTGCTTACCGCTGCATCCTTATTGAATAAATGTAAAGTCGACCTCGGAGCGCATGACACATTGCCGTCGACAAAGCCGGGCCTTAATTGAAAGCTATTTATCATTTTGGATGGCTGCGCTGCCAGAGTGGAGTGGGAAGAGGAGATATGCTGGGAAACAATCTTTTTTGGAAACTATATTCCTCTTGACAAATGTGTTTTCATCAGCCTGGCTCGGTTTTGGGTCGGGCGAAGTCCTGTTTGCTATTCTTTAAGTTGGATTTGTTATTGCGGGCAGCTATTTCAAGGCTACTTACGCGAAAAGCTAGAAGATGGATCCCCACTGCCGTTACCTAAACCCAACTTAATAATGCCCAAAATGTATGAAATATACATTGTATTGCCAAAAGTATTTGGCCACCTGCCTTGACTCACATATGAACTTTTAGTGCCATCCCATTCCTAACCCGTAGGGTTCAATATGATGTGGGTCCACCTTTTGCAGCTATTACAGCTTCAGCTCTTCTGGAAAGGCTGTCCACAAGGTTGCAGAGTGTGTTTATAGGAATTTTTCACCGTTCTTCTAAAAGCGCATTGGTGAGGTCACACACTGATGTGGGTGGAGAAGGCCTGGCTCTCAGTCTCCGTTCTAATTCATCCCAAAGATGTTCTATCGGGTTCAGGTCAGGACTCTGTGCAGGCCAGTCAAGTTATTACACACCAGACTCTGTCATCCATGTCTTTATGGACCTTGCTTTGTGCACTGGTCATGTTGGAAGAGGGGCCCGCTCCAAACTACTACAATTCTTGTTCAATGACAACTTTTTTTTCTTTAAAAAAAACCTTTTTAAAAAAAATGTTTCATAATATATTTGACTTTAATCTTGTAAAATGACATAATTTTGTCATGAAAATTGTATTTTTCTCTCAGTATATTCCTAAAAATTCTTTTATGACAGCTTTATCTTACAATAGTGCATCTTGTTGACTTTTTTCCCAACATATTTTGATTTAATCATGTAAAAGGGCATACTTTTTTCTGAATTTTTTAAAACTTTTATATAAAAAAATTTGTTTATTAAAATATTTCTACACAATTCTCGTAAAATACCAATTTTCTCACATTACGTTTTTCTAAAAAAAAAAAAACAGATTTCTTCCCAATACATTTGACTTTAATCCTGTAAAATTACATGTTTTTTCTTGTAAAATGTTAACTTTTTTCCTAAAAATATTCTGACATACTGCAATTCTTGTTCAATGACAACTTGTTTTTCTCTTAAAAAAACAATAATAATAAAAAAAACTTTTTCATAACATATTTGACTTTAGTCTTGTAAAATGACATAATTTTGTCTTGAAAATTGTATTTTTCTCTCAGAATATTCCTAAAAAATATTTTATGACAATTTTATCTTACAATAGTGCAACTTGTTGACTTTTTTCACAACATATTTTGATTTAATCATGTAAAAGGGCATACCTTTTTCTGAATTTTTTAAAACTTTTATATAAAAATATTTTTCATTAAAATATGTCTACACAATTCTTGTAAAATACCAATTTTCTTACATTACGTTTTTCTAAAAAAAAAAAAAAAAACAGATTTCTTCCCAATACATTTGACTTTAATCCTGTAAAATTACATATTTTTTCTTGTAAAATGTTAACTTTTTTCCTAAAAATATTCTGACATACTGCAATTTTTGTTCAATGACAACTTGTTTTTCTTTTAAAAAAAACAATTAAAAAAAACAAACTTTTTCATAACATATTTGACTTTAGTCTTGTAAAATGACATCATTTTGTCTTGAAAATTTTATTTTTCTCTCAGAATATTCCTAAAAAATATTTTATGACAATTTTATCTTACAATAGTGCAACTTGTTGACTTTTTTCCCAACATATTTTGATTTAATCATGTAAAAGGGCATACTTTTTTCTAAAAGAAAATTACAACTTTTTTCTTTAAGTTGGATTTGTTATTGCGGGCAGCTATTTCAAGGCTACTTACGTGAAAAGCTAGAAGATGGATCCCCACTGCCGTTACCTAAACCCAACTTAATAATGCCCAAAATGTATGAAATATACATTGTGTTGCCAAAAGTATTTGGCCACCTGCCTTGACTCACATATGAACTTGAAGTGCCATCCCATTCCTAACCCATAGGGTTCAATATGATGTGGGTCCACCTTTTGCAGCTATTACAGCTTCAACTCTTCTGGGAAGGCTGTCCACAAGGTTGCGGAGTGTGTTTATAGGAATTTTCCACCATTCTTCTAAAAGCGCATTGGTGGGGTCACACACTGACGTGTCCGTTCTAATTCATCCCAAATGTGTTTTATGGGGTTCAGGTCAGGACTCTGTGCAGGCCAGTCAAGTTCATCCACACCAGACTCTGTCATCCATGTCTTTATGGACCTTGCTTTGTGCACTGGTGCACAGTCATGTTGGAAGAGGGGCCCGTTCCAAACTACTACAATTATTGTTCAATAACAACTGTTTTTTCTTTAAAAAAAAAGTTTTTCATAATATATTTTACTTTAATCTTGTAAAATGACATCATTTTGTCTTGAAAATCTTATTTTTCTCTCAGAATATTCATAAACAATATTTTATGACAGCTTTATCTCACAATATTGCAACTTGTTGACTTTTTTCACAACATATTTTGATTTAATCATGCATACTTTTTTCTGAATTTAAAAAAAAGTAAAAACAATTTTTTAGAAAAAAGCATGCAATAATTATTAAAATATTTCTACACAATTCTTGTAAAATAACAATTTTCTCACATTACGTTTTTCTAAAAAAAACAAAAACAAAGATTTATTCCCAATATATTTGACGTTAATGCTGTAAAATGACATAGTTTTTCTTGTAAAATTTAAACTTTTTTTTTCTAAAAATATTCTGACATACTGCAATTCTTGTTCAATGAAAACTTGTTTTTCTCTAAAAAAAAAAAAATACTTTTTTCATCATATATTTGACTTTAATCTTGTAAAATGACATAATTTTGTCTTAAATTGTATTTTTCTCTCAGAATATTTCTAAAAAATATTTTATGACAATTTTATCTTACAATAGTGCAACTTGTTGACTTTTTTTCACAACATATTTTGATTTAATCATGTAAACGTGCATACTTTTTTCTGAATTTTTTAAAAACTTTTTATAAAAATGTAAAAAAAATTGAGAAAAAAGCATGCAATAAAAAAAATATTTGTTTATTAAAATATTACTACACAATTCTTGTAAAATACCAATATTCCCACATTACGTTTTGCTAAAAAACAAAAAAAGATTTATTCCCAATATATTTGACTTTAATCCTGTAAAATGACATATTTTTTCTTGTAAAATGTTAACTTTTTTTTCTAAAAATATTCTGACAAACTGCAATTCTTGTTCAATGACAACTTGATATTCTCTAAAAAATATATATACATATATTTTATGACAATTTTATCTTACAATAGTACAACTTGTTGACATTTTTCACAACATATTTTGATTTAATCATGTAAAAGGGCATACTTTTATCTAATAAAATTACAACTTTTTTCTATAATTTGGATTTGTTATTGCGGGCAGCTATTTCAAGGCTAATTACGTGAAAAGCCAGACGATGGATCCCCACTGCCGTTACCTAAACCCAACTTAATAATGCCCAAAATGTATGAAATATACATTATATTGCCAAAAGTATTTGGCCACCTGCCTTGACTCACATATGAACTTTTAGTGCCATCCCATTCCTAACCCATAGGGTTCAATATGATGTGGGTCCACCTTTTGTAGCTATTACAGCTTCAACTCTTCTGGGAAGGCTGTCCACAAGGTTGCGGATTGTGTTTATAGGAATTTTCCACCATTCTTCTAAAAGCGCATTGGTAAGGTCACACACTGATGTGTCCGTTCTAATTCATCCCAAAGGTGTTTTATGGGGTTCAGGTCAGGACTCTGTGCAGGCCAGTCAAGTTCATCCACACCAGACTCTGTCATCCATGTCTTTATGGACCTTGCTTTGTGCACTGGTGCACAGTCATGTTGGAAGAGGAAGGGGCCCGCTCCAAACTACTACAATTCTTGTTCAATAACAACTTTTTTTTTCTGTTAAAAAAAAACATTTTTCATAATATATTTGACTTTAATCTTGTAAAATGACATAATTTTGTCTTGAAAATTGTATTTTTCTCTCACAATATTCCTAAAAATTATTTTATGACAGCTTTATCTTACAATATTGCAACTTGTTGACTTTTTTCACAACATATTTTGATGTAATCATGTAAACGTACATACTTTTTTCTGAATTTTAAAAAAACGTTTTTATGAAAATATAGATATATATTTTTTTATATTTTCATAAAAAAGTTTTAAAAAATTGATAAAAAAGCATGCAATAAAAAATATTTGTTTATTAAAATATGTCTACACAATTCTTGTAAAATACCAATTTTTTCACATTACAATTTTCAAAAAAAACCAACAAAGATTTATTTCCAATATATTTGACTTTAATCCTGTAAAATGACATATTTTTTCTTGTAAAATTTAAACTTTTTTTCTAAAAATATTTTTGACATACTGCAATTGTTGTTCAATGACAACTTGTTTTCTCTAAAAAAAAACAAAAAAACAAAAAAAAACGTTTTCATAACATATTTGACTTTAGTCTTGTAAAATGACATAATTTTGTCTAGAAAATTGTATTTTTCTCTCAGAATATTCCTAAGAAATGTTTTATGACAATTTTATCTTACAATAGTGCAACTTGTTGACTTTTTTCACAACATATTTTGATTTAATCATGTAAACGTGCATACTTTTTTCTGAATTTTTAAACTTTTCATAAAAATGTTTTTTTTTAAATTGAGAAAAAATCATGCAATAAAAAAAATTGTTTATTAAAATATTTCTACACAATTCTTGTAAAATACTAATATTCTCACATTACGTTTTTCTAAAAAAAAAAAAAGATTTATTCCCAATATATTTGACTTTAATCCTGTAAAATGACATATTTTTCATTGTAAAATTTAAACTTTTTTTTCTAAAAATATTCTGACATACTGCAATTCTTGTTCAATGAAAACTTGTTTTTCTCTAAAAAAAAAAAATATATATATATATTTTATGACAATTTTATCTTACAATAGTGCAACTTGTTGACTTTTTTCACAACATATTTTGATTTAATCATGTAAAAGGGCATACTTTTTTCTAAAAAAAATACAACTTTTTTCTTTAAGTTGGATTTGTTATTGCGGGCAGCTATTTCAAGGCTACTTACGTGAAAAGCTAGAAGATGGATCCCCACTGCCGTTACCTAAACCCAACTTAATAAAGCCCAAAATGTATGAAACATACACTATGTTGCCAAAAGTATTTGGCCACCTGCCTTGACTCACATATGAACTTGAAGTGCCATCCCATTCCTAACCCATAGGGTTCAATATGATGTGGGTCCACCTTTTGCAGCTATTACAGCTTCAACTCTTCTGGGAAGGCTGTCCACAAGGTTGCGGAGTGTGTTTATAGGAATTTTCCACCATTCGTCGAAAAGTGCATTGGTGAGGTCACACACTGATGTTGGTGGAGAAGGCCTGGCTCTTAGTCTCCGTCCATTCTAATTCATCCCAAAGGTGTTCTTGCGGGTTCAGGTCAGGACTCTGTGCAGGCCAGTCAAGTTCATCCACACCAGACTCTGTCATCCATGTCTTTATGCACCTTGCTTTGTGCACTGGTGCACAGGCATGTTGGAAGAGGAAGGGGCCCGCTCCAAACTACTACAATTCTTGTTCAATGACAACTTTTTTTTTCTTTAAAAAAAAAAACATTTTTCATAATATATTTGACTTTAATCTTGTAAAATGACATAATTTTGTCTTGAAAATTGTATTTTTCTCTCACAATATTCCTAAAAATTCTTTTATGACAGCTTTATCTTACAATATTGCAACTTGTTGACTTTTTTCACAACATATTTTGATTTAATCATGTAAACGTGCATACTTTTTTCTAAAACATTTTAAACTTTTTTATGAAAATATATATTTTTTAATATTTTCATAAAAAAGTAAAACAAACATTGAGAAAAAAGTATGCAATAAAAAACATATTTTTTTATTAAAATATTTCTACACAACTCTTGTAACATAACAATTTTCTCACATTACGTTTTTCTAAAAAAAAAAAGGATTTCTTCACAATATATTTTACTTAAATCCTGTAAAATGACATATTTTTTCTTGTAAAATTGTAACTTTTTTTCTAAAAATATTCTGACATACAGCAATTCTTGTTTAATGACAACTTATTTTTCTCTAAAAAAAACAAAAAAACATTTTTTATCATATAGTTGACTTTAGTCTTGTAAAATGACACAATTTTGTCTTGAAAACTGTATTTTTCTCTCAGAATATTCCTAAAAATTCTTTTATGACAGCTTTATCTTACAATATTGCAACTTGTTGACTTTTTTCACAACTTATTTTGATTTAATCATGTAAACATGCATACTTTATTCTAAAACATTTTAAACTTTTTTATGAAAATATATATTTTTTTATATTTTCATAAAAAAGTAAAACAAACATTGAGAAAAAAGTATGCAATAAAAAACATATTTTTTATTTAAATATTTCTACACAACTCTTGTAAAATAACAATTTTCTCACATTACGTTTTTCTAAAAAAAAAAAAAAAAAGGATTTCTTCACAGTATATTTTACTTAAATCCTGTAAAATGACATTTTTCTTGTAAAATTGTAGCTTTTTTTTCTAAAAATATTCTGACATACAGCAATTCTTGTTTAATGACAACTTATTTTTCTCTAAAAAAAAACAAAAAACATTTTTCATCATATTTGACTTTAGTCTTGTAAAATGACACAATTTTGTCTTGAAAATTGTATTTTTCTCTCAGAATATTCCTAAAAATTATTTTATGACAGCTTTATCTTACAATATTGCAACTTGTTGACTTTTTTCACAATATATTTTGATTTAATCATGTAAACGTGTATACTTTATTCTAAAACATTTTAAACTTTTTTATGAAAATATATATTTTTTAATATTTTCATAAAAAAGTAAAACAAACATTGAGAAAAAAGTATGCAATAAAAAACATATTTTTTTATTACAATTTTTCTACACAACTCTTGTAAAATAACAATTTTCTCACATTACGTTTTTCTAAAAAAAAAAAAAAGGATTTCTTCACAATATATTTTACTTAAATCCTGTAAAATTACATATTTTTTCTTGTAAAATTGTAACTTTTTTTCTAAAAATATTCTGACGTACAGCAATTCTTGTTCAATGACAACTTTTTTTTTCTTTAAAAAAAAAACATTTTTCATAATATATTTGACTTTAATCTTGTAAAATGACATAATTTTGTCTTGAAAATTGTATTTTTCTCTCAGAATATTCCTAAAAATTCTTTTATGACAGCTTTATCTTACAATATTGCAACTTGTTGACTTTTTTCACAACATATTTTGATTTAATCATGTAAACATGCATACTTTATTCTAAAACATTTTAAACTTTTTTCTGAAAATATATATTTTTTAATATTTTCATAAAAAAGTAAAACAAACATTGAGAAAAAAGTATGCAATAAAAAACATCTTTTTTATTAAAATATTTCTACACAACTCTTGTAAAATAACAATTTTCTCACATTACGTTTTTCTAAAAAAAAAAAAAAAAGGATTTCTTCACAGTATATTTTACTTAAATCCTGTAAAATGACATATTTTTTCTTGTAAAATTGTAGCTTTTTTTTCTAAAAATATTCTGACATACAGCAATTCTTGTTTAATGACAACTTATTTTTCTCTAAAAAAACAAAAAACAAACATTTTTCATCATATTTGACTTTAGTCTTGTAAAATGACACAATTTTGTCTTGAAAATTGTATTTTTCTCTCAGAATATTCCTAAAAATTATTTTATGACAGCTTTATCTTACAATATTGCAACTTGTTGACTTTTTTCACAATATATTTTGATTTAATCATGTAAACGTGTATACTTTATTCTAAAACATTTTAAACTTTTTTATGAAAATATATATTTTTTAATATTTTCATAAAAAAGTAAAACAAACATTGAGAAAAAAGTATGCAATAAAAAACATATATATATTTGTTTATATTTCTACACAACTCTTGTAAAATAACAATTTTCTCACATTACGTTTTTCTAAAAAAAAAAAGGATTTCTTCACAATATATTTTACTTAAATCCTGTAAAATGACATATTTTTTCTTGTAAAATTGTAGCTTTTTTTTCTAAAAATATTCTGACATACAGCAATTCTTGTTCAATGACAACTTGTTTTTCTCTAAAAAAAAAAAAAAAAAACATTTTTCATCATACATTTGACTTTTGTCTTGTAAAATGACACAATTTTGTCTTGAAAATTGTATTTTTCTCTCAGAATATTCCTAAAAATTATTTTATGACAGCTTTATCTTACAATATTGCAACTTGTTGACTTTTTTCACAACATATTTTGATTTAATCATGTAAACGTGCATACTTTTTTCTAAACATTTTAAACTTTTTTATGAAATTATATATTTTTT
The DNA here is from genome assembly GCF_033978685.3 of Nerophis lumbriciformis. Lineage (NCBI taxonomy): Eukaryota > Metazoa > Chordata > Actinopteri > Syngnathiformes > Syngnathidae > Nerophis > Nerophis lumbriciformis. Next base: position 59,975,261 of record NC_084550.2, on the reverse strand, counting down.
AATATTTTCATAAAAAAGTAAAACAAACATTGAGAAAAAAGTATGCAATAAAAAACATATTTTTTTATTAAAATATTTCTACACAACTCTTGTAAAATAATTTTCTCACATTACGTTTTTCTAAAAAAAAAAAAGGATTTCTTCACAATATATTTTACTTAAATCCTGTAAAATTACATATTTTTTCTTGTAAAATTGTAACTTTTTTTCTAAAAATATTCTGACATACAGCAATTCTTGTTTTAATGACAACTTATTTTTCTCTAAAAAAAACCAAAAAAAACATTTTTCATCATATATTTGATTTTAGTCTTGTAAAATCACAATTTTGTCTTGAAAATTGTATTTTTCTTTCAGAATATTCCTAAAAATTCTTTTATGACAGCTTTATCTTACAATTTTGCAACTTGTTGACTTTTTTCACAACATATTTTGATTTAATCATGTAAACGTGTATACTTTATTCTAAAACATTTTAAACTTTTTTATGAAAATATATATTTTTTAATATTTTCATAAAAAGGTAAAACAAACATTGAGAAAAAAGTATGCAATAAAAAATATTTTTTTATTAAAATATTTCTACACAACTCTTGTAAAATAATTTTCTCACATTACGTTTTTCTAAAAAAAAAAGGATTTCTTCACGATATATTTTACTTAAATCCTGTAAAATTACATATTTTTTCTTGTAAAATTGTAACTTTTTTTCTAAAAATATTCTGACATACAGCAATTCTTGTTTTAATGACAACTTATTTTTCTCTAAAAAAAAACAAAAAAAACATTTTTCATCATATATTTGATTTTAGTCTTGTAAAATCACAATTTTGTCTTGAAAATTGTATTTTTTCTCTCAGAATATTCCTAAAAATTCTTTTATGACAGCTTTATCTTACAATATTGCAACTTGTTGACTTTTTTCACAACATATTTTGATTTAATCATGTAAACGTGTATACTTTATTCTAAAACATTTTAAACTTTTTTATGAAAATATATATTTTTTAATATTTTCATAAAAAGGTAAAACAAACATTGAGAAAAAAGTATGCAATAAAAAATATTTTTTTATTAAAATATTTCTACACAACTCTTGTAAAATAATTTTCTCACATTACGTTTTTCTAAAAAAAAAAGGATTTCTTCACAATATATTTTACTTAAATCCTGTAAAATGACAAAATTGTAGCTTTTTTTTCTAAAAATATTCTGACATACAGCAATTCTTGTTCAATGACAACATGTTTTCCTCTAAAAAAAAAACAAAAAAAACATTTTTCATCATATATTTGACTTTTGTCTTGTAAAATGACACAATTTTGTCTTGAAAATTTTAGTTTTCTGTCATAATATTCCTAAAAATTCTTTTATGATAATTTTATCTTATAATAGTGCAACTTGTTGACTTTTTTTCACAACATATCATGTAAAATCATGTATTAATCATGTAAAAGGGTATACGTTTTTCTACAAATAATTACAACTTTTTTCTTTAAGTTGAATTTGTTATTGCGGGCAGCTATTTCAAGGCTACTTACGTGAAAAGCTAGAGGATGGATCCCCACTGCCGTTACCTAAACCCAACTTAATAATGCCCAAAATGTATGAAACATACAGTACAGGCCAAAAGTTTGGACACACCTTCTCCTCATTTAATGCGTTTTCTTTATTTTCATGACTATTTACATGTTTTATATTCTAGTTTCTTCAAATTAGCCACCCTTTACTCTGATTACTTTGCACACTCTTGGCATTCTCTCGATTAGCTTCAAGCACACCTGTGAGGTGAAAACCATTTCAGGCGAATACCTCTTGAAGGTCATCAAAATATTTGATGACGACTTTATCTCACAATATTGCAACTTGTTGACTTTTTTTCACAACATATTTTGATTTAATCACGTAAACGTGCATACATTTTTCTCAAAAAAATGTAAACTTTTGGTAACACTTTAGTACGGGGAACATATTCACCTTTAATTAGTTGCTTGTTAAAGTAACAAAGACTTAATTTATAGTTATTTGGACACTAAGGGAAGAAATAGGGGTTAGGGTTATGGTTACTAATAAGCAATAATTCTGAGGTTATTGAGGGTAGACTCTTAGGTAATGGCTTACTGGTTGTATAATAAGGCCATGCAGAATAAGGCTTTAATAAGTACTTAATATTGATTAATTAAGAGCCAATATGTTACTAATTAGCATGTTAATAAGCAACCTATTAATGGTCAGTGTTCCCCATACTAAAGTGTTACCAAACTTTTTTATTAAAATCTTTTTTTATTAAAATATTTCGACACAATTCTTGTAAAATACCAATTTTCTCACATTACGTTTTTCTAAAAAAAAATAAAAATAAAAAAAAAACATTTATTCACAATACATTTGACTTTCATCCTGTAAAATGTTCAGTAGACCATAATAAATTCATAAAAGAACCAAACTTCATGATTTTTTTTTTTTTTTTTTTTTTTTTTTTTTTTGCATTGTCATTATGGGGTATTGTGTGTAGAATTTTGAGGACAAAAATTAATTAATTCCATTTTCGAATAAAGCTGCAACATAACAAAATGTGGAGAGAAAAAAAAGTGAATTCTTTCCAGATGCACTACACACACGTGCAGATCAACAACTGTGCTTTTCTTCCCGTCACTCACACAGCCTTTTGTTCCACTGGTTGTTGATTCAGTCTCAGTAGAGACCCTCTTAAAATATTATCCAAGCTCCGTGCTCTCTCTCATCCATCTTTCCACACTTGTTTCCCAGCGTGTCTTATCTCCTTGGCTGCTGCCTCCCCTGCAGGCAGCCATTCAAACGCCGTTCATCCCCGCTTCTCTTCCCGCTTACCTCGGCTGGAGCGGCTTACGTCTGCGAGCAAATTGACCTGCAAGCCGGGTGAATCCGAGCGCGTGGGCGTATTTCGCGGAACTCTCAGGCGGCGTTCGCTCTGCGCCTCATTATGTTCGAAGGCAGGGGACCCGAGGGATAAGGACAGGTTTTTGGGGATCAACATCCCTTCTGGCGTTACTTCACAAGGTTTTCTTGTGTGGTTTTTTTTGTTCCTCTTATTCAGACCTTTCAAGGATTCCGATGAGTGTCGCAATTCTTGATACCATTATGTTTTATTTTTCCAGTAAAACACTATAAGTTTTACTTTTCGGTGTATCTTTTTTGTAGTAAACTAACCCTTTAATGTGTACTATTTAACGTACCAATATTTTTGTTTATTTAAAACTACCGTAGAAAGTACTATTTAAAAAAAGGTGTGTACCAAAATGAGTTGTTTACACAGAACTATCCTGTAAAAGTTTATTTACAAACCTTAATTGTGTCTGTAACACGGCAGTAAAACGGCTGATCAAACAAAACAGAAGTCATCGTCTTTAATCAGCTGAACAGACTCAATAAGTCCACGGTGACGTTTTGGTGAATTTACTGAAACAATACAAAAAGAATGCCATTGTGAGTTAATAATACTAACAAAGACACTTGTAAAAGTGTTAGCATATTAGCTACCGCTATATACACGCTAGCTTCATTACATTACGATAGCACGTACAAATATGCATGGAAACACTCCTACAGACATCACACATGAGACGGTTTATTAAGTAAGAATTGTTTTAGTTATATTGTAAATCTTACAAACATTGCTTAAAGTGATGAAGGAAGAAGCCATGCGAGTAGAAACGCTATGGACGCCTCTTCTAATTCCAGTTTAATACCGTTTTATAGGGATGATGTTTGATGAGAAATTATCGACTTCGAGCCCATTGTCGAATCCTCTTATCGAACCGATTCCTTATCGATTCTCTTATCGAATCCAGATAAGTTGTTGTATATGGGAAAAAAACACAATATTTGGTTTAACAAAAGCTCACTTTTATTTTATAAGAAAAATAATAATAAATAAATAAATATTGACTGTTGTTACCCCCCTAAAAAAATGAAATAAAATAAATAAATATTGACTGTTGTTACCCATGGTAGGTAATTTTTTTTTTGTCATAAAAAATACAACCATGTGTGCTTACGGACTGTATCCCTTGCAGACTGTATTGATATATATTGATATATAATGTAGGAACCAGAATATTAATAACAGAAAGAAACAACCCTTTTGTGTGAATGAGAGGAGGGATTTTTTTTGGGGTTGGTGCACTAATTGTAAGTGTATCTTGTGTTTTTTATGTTGATTTAATAAAAATATTAATTAAAAAAAAAATAATAATAATTTCATTTATTTCTTGTGCGGCCCGGTACCAATGGATCCAGGGACCGGTGGTTGGCGACCACTGGTGTAGGCTACAAGATAACGTTAACGTTATCAGACACATACAAAAAGGCTAACGTTAACGTTGCCACTGACTATGCTTAGGTAACGTTAGTCTAGCTAGACCGGTTGCGTTTGACCAGTTGTTCCTCCCAGGGAATCCAAGTTTCTGGTCGCTCGCTCCCAAGCTCTTTACGACACTTAAAGCTGAGTAGAAGAACCACCAGAGACAGAATAGGTATTTTGTAATATATTTGCAAAGCTTTGCATACACATTGAGACCAGTCCAGCATAGAACATTCAATCGCGCCGCCAAGATGGTCTGCCCCCCCCCCCCCGAAAAACCCTCTTCCCTCTTAAGTCTCTCTTCCTCCCACCCTGGCAGTCATGTCCCTCCAGCCAAAACACATGCCCATTATCTCTCTTTCTTACATTCCTCACTCAAGGTTAAGCACACAGTTTATGCAGACAACCAAAAGACCACAATTGGAAGAAAAACTCTAGCTGTTTTGTAATATGATTATGAAATAAAAGAAGTAACACTTAAATTCGGATATATGTAAATATCTGCCTCCGACAGAACCACAATATTAATAACAGAAAGAAACAACCCTTTTGTGTGAATGAGGGGAGGGAGTTTTTTTTGGGGTTGGTGCACTAATTGTAAGTGTATCTTGTGTTTTTTATGTTGATTTAATAAAAATAATAATAAAAAAATATATATATATATTTAATTTTATTTATTTCTTGTGCGGCCCGGTACCAATCGATCCAGGGACCGGTGGTTGGGGACCACTGGTGTAGGCTACAAGATAACGTTAACGTTATCAGACACATACAAAAAGGCTAACGTTAACGTTGCCACTGACTATGCTTAGGTAACGTTACTGCAATCCTGGATTGACATACGAGGTAACGTTATTTTAGCCTAAAGCCTACGAGTGAGCAGATATGGAAATTAAACGGCAACAGTTAACATTAGTTACTCACCAGCACTATCACTGGAATTGGCGCTGCAGGTTGAAGATGGGCGTGCTTCGTCGTTGCTTCTCCACGACACCTTTCTCTAACCTTCAGGTTATGTGCAGCCTGAACATGTTTCAACATGCTTGTTGTACTTCCTCCCCTTACATGAGAGCGAAGCCTGGCAATAATTGCAGATAGCCGTTTCCTCGTCGTATTTTTTTGTAAAATGAAGCCATGCCTTGAGGTGTTTTTTCCGGTCCATTGTTGTTGCTGCTTTCTGTATCTGCCGCCCAATGACTGAGCTACGTCATTTCCTGGGACGTGCCACAGGGCATTTCTTGTGGGACGGGATTCGAATAAAGAACCAATTATTTTTCTTTACTATAGTGGCCTCGATAACGGGAACCGGTTCTCAAAAAGGGATTCGAGTCCATGGAATCGGTTCTTTTCTTATCGAACAACCGGGAGAACCGGTTTCGAACATCATCCCTACCGTTTTATAAGCCGAAGTGTGCAAAGCGTAGGGAAAAAGCAGCGGCTTATAGTCAGGAATTTACGGTGAGTGAAACCTGTCCAGGTGGGATTGATGCGGACCAGAACTGGAGTTGTACAAACCGCTTCAAGGTAAGATGTCCTTTTCGGTGTTTTCCTCCTCCTCTCCCGAGCAGACATTTATCTCTGGACAAAAAGCAAGCGTCTCACTCACAAGTGGAGACGACACTTAGTTTTATCACACGCCACAGCCGACAAACTGCCTTTGCATCAGGCGGGCCACGGCGCCGAATGAAGATGAATGCCTCGGCGGGCCCGAAACGGGGCGCTGATGCGGCGGTGACCTTTGCGGCGCCCGAGACAAATGACACTGAAAGGATTCAGCACAGACGACCTTTTATTCAAAAGTGAAGCTGCGTGTTTGTCGTCGGATGCTTAAGGAAGGCATCCGTCTGGAAAGAGGATCTCCTGTAACGATGTTGACGTTTTGTCTCTATCGGCGCTTACAGGTGAGAAGTGGAAAGTGCGACGTGTCTCAGGCACACTCAAGGTTGAGAACGACTTTTCTTGAAGGGCATTGTTGCGTTTTGGACCAGTTGTTCCTCCCAGGGAATTCAAGTCACAAGTCGCTCCCAAGCTCTTTACGACACTTAAAGCTGAGTTGAAAAACCACCAGAGACAGAATATGTATTTTGTAATATATTTGCAAAGCTTTGCAGATATACATTGACACCAGTCCAGCATAGAACATTCAATCGCCCCGCTAACATGGTCTGCCCTCCCGACAAAACCCTCTCCCCTCTTAAGTCTCTCTAGTCAAAACACATACACATTATCTCTCTTTCTTACATTCCAAAGCTTCAAGGTTAACACACACAGTTTACTTGCAGACAAACAGAAAGAGAACAAATGGAAAAACACGAGCTGTTTTCAAATATGACTATGAAATAAAAGAACTAACACTTAAATTCGGATATATGTAAATATCTGCCTCCGACAATGATCAGGGGCGTCCTAACTTTTTCCCACTGAAAACATCAAAAGACGCGAGGGCTAGTTTGATATTTTTGACTTTCCAAAACAGTACAATTGTTACGGTTGTACAGGGGAAGCGACGGCACAGACAGGAGGGACGTCGTTTTATCTCTATTTATTATAATAAATATATACACAATAGAATGGTGTCAGGTTCAAACACTGATGACATCTATTAAACAAGACAAGAGGCAAAGAATTAAACAGAGACATAATTCAATTTGGACTCAATTGAGGAGACACGCCTGGACACACTGTATACAGTATCTCAGCACGCTCTGCCAAAAGATTGCATGCCTCCTTCTTTTATTTTGGACCCTCCCCGACCACATGGCCACCTTTGTTCCCAAAGCACAAAGGTCGCAAAAAGTTCACAGAAAAGGTCATAAACAATTCACAGGAAAGGTCAGTTCAGAGTTCGTAAAATAGTTCAAAAAGAGTTCCATAAAATAATTTTAAAAAAGTTTGTAAAATACTTCAAAAAGAGTTCGCCTGGAAATTGGGCAGATCCTGTCATCTATCCGCTTTGAAGTCCGTGGGCCAGAACAACATCCTTCTGTTGATTACCAAACATGAGAGAAAACAGAAAACCCTTCATGTGGCTCTCCCCCTTACACAGTGGAGTTTTACGAGCCTTACTCTTGGTAGGCCTCAAAGACAGCCCCGGTCCTTTTGCCTGGAACTCATTTCAACACAAAGTTTTTTGTGATAACTTACAAACAATTATTCTAACAATGGAGTGTGTAAATAATCCAAAAAGTGTGTGTGCGAGTGTGTTGAGGGAGAGGTGCGGAAGTGCAAGGGGGACCAGACAAGCTCGAAGGTCCGTGAGACAGGCAGGAAGTCGGGGCTATAGCGAGGTGTCGAAGGTCCGTGTCCAGACGGTAGGTCGAGATCCAAGAGGCAGTCAGGGAAGCAGAGGGAATACGGGGAGACGAGACACACAGCTCGTGACGTGGGAACGGAGGTCCGCAGCTGGAAGACGACAAGGGGAACACAAGACCAATCAACACGGAGAGAGTATGCATAGAGCTTGATTAGTCGGTTTGCTGTACTGGAACAGATGGCTAGGTTCTGGCCCGGAACCAAGGTGTGCACTGACTTAAGAAGCCCAGGGAGCTCATCAGCGACAGGTCTGTGAGACAGGCAGGAAGTCGGGGCTATAGCGAGGCGTCGAAGGTCTGTGTCCAGGCGGGAGGTGGAGATTCAAGAGGCAGTCAGGGAAGCAGAGGGAATACGGGGAGACGAGACACACTGCTTGAGACGTGGGAACGGAGGTCCGCAGCTGGAAGACGCCAAGGGGAACACAAGACCAATCAACACGGAGAGAGTATGCTTAGAGCTTGATTAGTCGGCTTGCTGTAGTGGAACAGATGGCTAGGTTCTGGCCCTGAACCAAGGTGTGCAGTGACTTAAGAAGCGCAGGGAGCTCATCAGCGACAGGTGTGATGAGTGCTGATTGATTGCAGCTGTGCACTGGAGCAGCTTCTGCAGGAGTGGCGCGCGCTGATGCGCTCTTGGAGGCCGTGACAACAATATATGGATTTTGCATGTGAGTTTTGTTTTATTAGTGTCAACATTACAACTTTTTTCTCCACAATTAATTTTTTGGAATAATAATTATTTCTTTATTCAAACAATTAGCTTTGTGCCATGAATGGCCCACGGGACACACTTTGGACACCCCTGATATAGTTGTTTGTAATATGACTGGAATGTGGTTTGTTGTTTTAACCCTAAATATGACAATAACCATCGTGCCCGATTTAAGTGTGCGTCTCTTAAGGGAGCAAAGTTAGGAGCGCAAGTCATGATATGCAGAATATGCGAAGATAGTGTCATATTTGTATTATAGCTGACTAAATATATTATTAATTATTAGTTAAAACCTTTCAGCGTTTTCTCATTACATACCATTTTTTTTCCCTCTTTTCCTGTTTTTCCCATGTAAAAATAAAATAAAAATAATCATTAATATGATTGTGTAACTGCATAACCTTTTGTCCAAAATTCTGCCTGTGCGAACATAATGTTAAGTTACATATCTAATAGTGTTTAATATTGTTGTATTTAAAAAAAAATAAAAAAAATCATAAGTTAGTATTATTTTTTTATTATTATTATTATTTTATTTTTTATTATTATTTTATTAAAACAAAACTTTTTATTTTGAGTATATTTTATAATTTTTTTTTTTTTTGAGAGCGTCTATTATTTAGATCATGATTGTCTAAACTTTTTCCACCAAGGGCAGCGTATTGAAAAGTCAAGTATGGGCAGGGCCATTTTTAAATTATTTTATTATTTTTTTTAAATGCTAAAAACAAATATTATTTATAAGTAAAGACAAAACGTTGTGTTGTAGGTTACTAACTATATTATTATTAATTATTAGTTTAAAATTGTCAGCTTTTTCTCGTTACATTCCACATTTTTGCTCTTTTTCCTTAAATAATGAATTAATTAATCATATATATATATATATATATATATATATATATATATATATATATAAAAATTATTTAGATCAGGGGTGTCTTAACTTTTTCCACCAAAGGCCGCACACTGAAAAGTATGGGCGGGGCTATTTTGAAATGTTTTTATTATTAAAAAACATTTCAAAAAGATTAAAAACAAATATTATTTATAAGTAAAGACAAAACATTGTGTTATAGATGACTAAGTATATTATTATTAATCGGTAGTTAAAAAATGTCAGCTTTTTCTGATTACATTCCACATTTTTGCGCTTTTTCCCTACATTGTGACTGTTGTTTCTTAGATATGTTATTTGAAAACTCACAACTCTTGACATTTTTAGCACACGCAAAGCTGATCTACTTGTGCGTCTCTTGAGGGAGCAAAATTAGAAGCGCAAGTCATGGTATGCAAAATGTGCGCGGATCAATACTGAAATATCGATACGGCCGATACCAGATCTTTTTTGCTCTATTATCGATTCTCAAATCAAAATATCGATACTTTACATCAGGGGTGTCCAAACTTTTTCCGCCGAGGGCCGCGTACTGAAAAGTCAAATTATGCAGGGGTCATATTGATATATCTTTTTTTTTTTTTTTTAATGCTAAAAATAGATAGTGTCATATTTTATTTTATTATAGCTGACTAAATATATTATTAATTATTAGTTAAAACCTTTCAGCGTTTTCTCATTACATACCGTTTTTTTCCCCTCTATTCCTGTTTTTCCCATGTAAAAATAAAATAAAAATATGAATATGATTGTGTAACTGCATAACCTTGTGTCAAAAATTCTGCCTGTGCGAACATATTAATGTTCAGTTACATATCTAATAGTGTTTAATATTGTTGTATTTTTTTAAATTAACTATTTTTTTCATAAGTTAGTATTATTTTTTAAATTATTATTTTATTTTTTTAATTATTATTTTATTAAAACTAAACTTTTTTATTTTGAGTATATTTTATTTAATTTTTTTTTTGGAGAGCATCTAATATTTAGATCATGGG